>NC_058133.1:394658492-394698393 GCF_016433145.1 Gracilinanus agilis | reverse complement strand
TCTCTCTCTCTCTCTCTCTCTCTCTCTCTCAAACACACACACACACACACACACACACACACACACACACACACACACACACTCATGCTCTCTCTCTGTCTCTGTCTGTCTTCTCACCGCCTCCCCCCACAAAATGAGCCTCTGTCTGGCTACTGATCTTTACTTAACCAGGAACTGTAGTGGCCAGGGTATGTGCATGTGGGAAGGGGTGGTGGTAGCCATTTGAGCCTGACTGCTCATTTTGAAAAGAATCCTCTCTTGGTTTGTGTTTGGTTCAATGGGCAAGGTTGCCGCTTGAAAACATGGGTTGTAGAGTTGTGTGGTTCATTTCCTCTTTTGCTTTTACCCAGAATAACCTCCAAGCTGTGTAGACACAATACTTACTGGTGATTAATCAGTCCTGCACTTGTCACTGTGTGCCATTTGCTTGGCCGAAGAACTTAGAAGGAAATCTCATTTATTTCTCATTACTACCCTGGGAGAAAGGTGTTATTATTATTTTCATTTTACAAATGAGGAAACTAAACTTGTACTGAATTATACTTATCTTTGAAATTTCCTCTTGCAGAACAAACTTTGAGGATAAAAGAATAATCAACCTATAAAAAGATTCGCACAAATATACTCATGATTCATATTTCATGGGACAGTTAAACTTTTTTTCAAAATCTGAAACAAAACTTAACCTTTTTTCCTTTTTCATCTAATGCTGCTCTGAAAATCTTTGAAAAGAAACCTCTTTTTTTACCTTTTTATATATAATTATGTGTAACATAGCAATAATGTAATAGAAATTATTTGTTATAAATATATAATGAATTGTAATAAATATACTTATTCTAAAGAGACAAATTCTCATATTAGCTATGTCCAAAAGCTCTTTTAACATAACTTCATTTTTAATATAGCATTTTGAAAATAAATGTTATGAAAAAGCATGCAGACTGCACTGTTGACCCTAGATTAAAAAAAACAAACCAGAAAGCTTCATAAATATTAGCTTTTGCTTTATAACAATTGCACCCATGAGCTCTCATTGTTTGTTTTTCAGGTAACATTCTTGTATTCTAAACGTGATGAGATATTTATCACATTTATTTAACCTGGAAGATTATGGTAACAGTCATGGATCATTTTATTACCATTTCATGTAAAGTAGGAAGATGAAAAATGGAGCCTTCCCTTGAGGTGTTCAGTGCCTTTCAAGGAGGTTCTAGATGAATTAAAGGAATATGCTCTGGGGCCGCATTTTAATAGAGGCAATCTCAGGTCTGACCTCTACTGTCTTTATAACCCTGGGCAAGTTAGTCAACCTCCTTAGCTCTCCATTTCCTCATCTATAAAATGAGGGTTTTAGACTAGATGGCCTCTGAGGTTCCTCCCACCTTTAGATCTATGAACCTATAATTAATCATTCTGTTATTTGGGTTATCCTTCAAGACTTAATCCCCCTCACATACTGTGCCTCTTCCAGACTGACCTATTTGCTATTCCTCATACATTCTTTGCCAAGAAAACCCCAAATGGGGTCATGAAGAATTGGACATGACTGAAAAACTAACAGACATTCCATCTCACTCCCTGGTGTCTTTCACTAGGCTGTTCCCCATACCTGGAATTTACTGAATTCCTGATTCCCCTAGCTTTTATCCTACTTGCTTATCACATCACTTTGTATTCACTGAGTATGTAGATCCTGTATTTACTGCCCTGTGAACATGTATCACCCAGTAGAATGTAAGATCTCGGATAGCAGAGATTGTGTCACTTTTGTCTTGGCTTCCCAGTAGCTGGGACAATGTCCAGCATATAGAAGGTATGTAATAAATGTTTGCTGATTGAGTGGTTGTTTTAGGTTTATGGGAATAACCTGATTGAGTGAAGTGAAGGAGAAAAAAACTTTTTTTCTGCCTGTAGGTGATGTTCTTCCAAGAATTATCTTAAAGTTCCCTTACCCAAAGCCTTGATAATTTGCTCAGGTCTTGAGACTGTTCCTTTGTTTAGCTTATATAGTTCATTTTACATTCTGTACCAGGCACCATGCTAACTAAGCTCTGGGATAAAAGCTGAGGGGAAAACACCATCCCTACCTGATCTCTGGGCATTATCTTTTAATGGAAGAGATAAGACACAAACTAGGTAAATGGGAATTCATCTCTGAGGGAAGGCATTAGCATTTGGATCATGAAGATGGTAGGATTTGAGCTGAATCTTAAAGGAAGACCAGAAGGCAAAGAAGAGGAGGGAGCATTCTAGTAATGGGAAGGCAGTCAGGGAAAAGGCACATTCAGGAGATACAGAATATCTTGGGTGAAACCTTAAGAAGGCAAGTGTTGCTGGATGGTAAAAAATACATGGAAAATACAGCTAGGTGGTGAAGTGGATAGAGCACAGTGTATAGGGTCAGGAAGACCAGAGAGCTACTGTGGCCTCAGAAACCACCTGTGTGACCCTAGGCAAATCACTTAACATTCTTTCCCTCAGACATTAGCTGTATGACCTTGGGCAAGTCATTTACCATTCTTTGCCCCAATTTCCTCATCTGTTAAATGATCTGGAGAAAGAAATGGCAAACCATGCCAGTATCTTTGCCATAAAAATTCCAAATCAGGCCACAAAGAGTCAGAAAGGACTTGAAAATCTACTGAACAACAACAAAGAAGATGGATAGAAGTATAAGAAGGCAAAAGGTAGAAGAGACTAGATTGTGAAGGACTTTTAAAGCCAAATAGAATTTTATATTTTATATTTGGTCCTGAATCATTGGAGTTTCTTGATGGAAGATGGGGAGAAACATGATCAGATCTATACTTTAGGAAAACCTCTTTGGCTGCTGAATAGAAGATGGCTTAGAGTGGGAGGAACTTGAGTCAGGGAGACCCACCAGGGTATTGTATATCCAGGCAGGAGGTGATGAGGAGCTGTACTAGTGTGGAGTTTGTGTGAGTTGAGAGAAGGTAGAAACCAAAAGACTAGGCAACAGATTGGAATATGGGTGAGTGTAAGTGAGTAGTTAAGGTGACCAGAGGTAAACGGGAAGTTTGAGAAGAGAGAGAGAATTTAAGGGAAAGATAGAGAATTCTACTTTGGACATTCTGACTTCGAGATGTCTACTGGACTTCTAGTTTGTCTGCTATCAGGAGAGAGAATAAGGCTGAATAGATAGACCTGAGAATTATCTGCATAGACTTGATAATCTAATCCCTCTGAGCTGACCTGTTCACAAAGTGAGATAACATAGGGAGAAGAAGACCAGGACAGAACCTTGGAAGGCACTCAGAATAGGTGTGACTTGCAGGGAGATCCAGTGAAGGATACAAGAAGGAACATTCAGACAAGGAAGAGGAGAACCAGGAGAGAGCAGCAGTGTTCTGAAAACCTAGAGAACATTTGAACAGCCATAGTTTGGGAGCCATTTACCAAAGTTTGCTTCTGGTTGTATCATTGCTTGTTCACCAATGCTCTGATATATGCAAAACCTTTTTTTTTTAAAAGAAAGGTCCTTTTATTTCTAAACTTTTTAGTATTTCTAAAATTTATTTATTTTTAAATGCTTTTCCATGGTTACATGATTCATGTTCTTTTCCTACCCCCTCCCAGAGCTGATAAGCAATTCCAATGGGTTATACATGTATTATCTATTTCCATATTATTCATTTTTGTAATAGAGTAATCTTCTAAAAACCAAAACCTCACATCCTATACCCACATAAACAAGCGATAAGTCATATTTTTTCTACTCCCACAGTTCTTTCTCTCAATGTGGATAGCCTTCTTTCTCATAAGTCCCTTGGGATTGTCCTGAATCATTGCCTTGCTGTTAGTAGCAAAGTTGATTATAGAAAAATACTTTCTAAACCTTAAAAGCAAATTTTAATGTCAACAATTATTATTATTATTAGTTATTATAATCAAAGCAGATATGGCTGTGGCAGAATTAGGTGTGTTTATTTTGCTAACTTTTTCTATTTTACTTCATTTCTGTAACAGTGTGTGATTTTTGTCCTTACCAACCTGAGCATGTTTCAGGACTGGACTGAGACTCAACTGTCAATTTTTTTCCTTTATTTTTGGTTTGTTTAAAACTGTGATCACATTAGTGAAAGGGAACACCTAGTGAAGAAAGTCCCTTTTACAATTCAGATCTGCTTTGCAATTTATAGCTTTAGAATTTCCTGAGATTTCTCATTTATTAAATTACTTTAGTTATGTGTCACTGTCATTATGAATTCTAGCCGTTTTGGTGTGATTTGGATTCTAGTAAATCCATTGGTTAGAGATCTGGAAGGAAAAAGCATATGTTAAGTATATATGGTAATACTGATTATTATAATACTGTGTGCCAAGTACTGTGCTAAGAGATTTACAAATATTAACTTATTTGATCCTCACAACCACCCTGGGAGGTAAATGCTAATTATTAGCTCAATTTTATTGTTGGAAATTGAGAGAGACAGGAGTTAAATGATTTGCTCAGGGTCATACAGCTAGACAGTATCTGAGACTAGGTTTAAACTCAGATCTTTCTGCCTCCAGGCCAAGCATTCACTCTACTGTGCCACCTAGATAACAATGGAAAAGGCTTACCTGGCTAGGTCTTATTAGGGAATTTTTTAATATTACTTCTGTTTTCAAAAATCCACTGATTCTAAATCTGCCCTTCATTAGCCTCAAGAGTTCATAGATGATTTAAAATCACAGAATGTTTTATTGATATAATACTTTGTTCAGTTTCCTGTTCTTACTTTGTTGCAGTCATGATTGACTCTTTATGACCCTTTTGGGGAGGTTTTCTGGGCAAAATTTTAGAATGGATTGCCATCTCCCCAGAGGAAACTGAAGCAAGCAGATCACACAGCTAATAATTGTCTGAATCTAAATTTGAACTCTGATCTTCCTAATTTCAGGCTCAGCACTCTATCTACTAAGTTACCTACCTGCTCTTGATATAAAACTAACGAAAGCTAAAAATAACAGGATTTTTAACATTTATAAACACCCATCTCAACTGATTATCACAAACTGAATAGATACTAGAGTAAAACTGTTACCATTCCCAATTGTCTCCCCAATGCAATGATTATTTCCTTTTTATCTTCATAATAGTTAATAAATCCTTCTTGACCATTTTAACTGATAGCTGATAAAGTTCTGTTTTCTTCAAAGTAGAAAAATTGACAGTATCTCTTCTTAATTTCCTTTAACAAACTTTCCTGAGAACATTTAGAATGCAGCTGAGTGGTACAGTGGATGGAGTGCTGGGACTGGCACAAATCATTTATTAGCTGAGGTTTGGAGTGGGGAAGTTGATTGTCAGTGATTTCAAAGCTGTAATTGTCAGAGGCTGGATTTCAGACCATATTTCTGCCCAGTAGAACCCAACTTCCTTTTTCTTTGAAGAGTTTTCCTATAGAAATGTAAAGCAAAATCTTTTCAGTATTTTAAAGCATAGTTGAGTACCGAAAATAATTTGAAATAAAATCAGTTATTCCCCATTTATTTCTCTCCTTTTTTCTGAGGAGGGAAAAGCACTCATAATGTAATTTACTTGTATTTGTATTTATTTATTATTTAAAAACCCTTACCTTCTGTTTTAGAACCAGTACTGTATATTGGTTCTAAGGCAGAAATGTGGTAAGGGCTAGGCAATGGGGGTTAAATAACCTTTCCAGGGTCACACAGCAAGGAAGCGTCTAAGGCCAAATTTGAACCCAGGACCTCCTGTCTGTATGCCTGGCTCTTAATCCATTAAGTCCCCTGCTGCCCACTTGTGTTTGTATCCTTAAAATTTGATTTATCTTTTCCAGAACCCATACTTTGCCTTTTTATTGTTTGTATAGTTTTTATCCCCCTAAACATACTTTTTTTAATGTTTCCCATAATTTGGATATTTGTCTAAGTCAAATATGTTGGACTAGATGTGCTTTATAATAAAAATCACTTTGGAATTCAACTACATGGTTTCCAGCATTTTTATGATGGCCTCTTTCTCATTGATGGAGATTTTTAGTTCTCAGTAAACCTAACTCCACCTACAGTCTCAGGCAATCCTTTTTTTTTAAACCCTTAACTTCTGTATATTGGCTCCTACGTGGAAGAGTGGTAAGGGTGGGCAATGGGGGTCAAGTGACTTGCCCAGGGTCACACAGCTGTCAGGCAATCCTTTTTTGATGACAATTTGCCATTTGAAATAAATAGTCTATTCTGTTGTTGTTGATGAAGCTGCTTAAATTAATGACTAAGTAGCCTCACACATTTCCTAGCTGTGTGACTGTGGCAAGTTACTTAACTCCCATTGCCTAGCCCTTACCACTCTTCTGCCTTGGAGCGGATACACAGTATCAATTCTAAGATGGAAGGTAAGGGTTAAAAAAAAGTTAGTTAATAGCTAAGGAGAGAATGCACTGTTATTTTGCTCCCTTACATGTATTAATTTTGTAGCTTTCCATTTTGTCATAAAGTTATACTGTTGGACCACTGAATCGAACTATTAACAAGAAGAAAGGCTTTTTAATTTCTTGTTCTGTCTGGAAAGTCATAACCATCCATCAAGCTTAGAGTAATATTATTAATCATTTATAGACTATGGATGCTAGCATTTCTCTTTAACTTAGTCTTTGGCTAATAGTTTGACTTCTCCCAGCAGCTAGGCCCAAACTAAGGAAGTCTAAAGTTCATGGTGGTGGTTTACCATCAACTCACAATCTTCTTGCAGCCCTGCTAGTCTTGTGAATAATAGGAAACAGACCCCCAATCATTTATAAAATAATGCATTTACTTGTATCACATTAGGTGAGGTGTCCCTAGAATTATGTTTATCCCAAATTCCTGGTGGAATCAAAGACATAGAAAAGCTAGGAAGAGGTGACCTTTTTTTAAGCTGATGGTCAACAGCAGTGTTTGGGGTTCTTGCCAGCCACCTTCAAACCCAAATACAGTAGACTTTTATTCGGTGTCTTCTGTGTGCAAAGCACTGTGTTAGATGATGGGGAGATAACTAGAAACCAGAATTAGATATCTAGATGTATGGAAACCGCCCTATGTAGGATGTTAAATTTAAAGGTGAGATAGAAGAGATCTTTCCATTTTACAGATGAGGAAACTAAAGCCCACAGAACTGAACTGATTTGCCCAAGGTCCCCAGGTATTAGTGTAGTGCCGAGCTCATAGTAGGTGCTTTATAAGTGTTTACATGGGAGAATTAAGATTTGAACTCAAGTCCTTTGATTTAATAGTTTTATGATTTTCTAATTTCTTTCAAATATAAATAAAACAGGTGGTTCAATGCATAGAACACAAGACTTGGAGTCAGGAAGACCTGAATTTTAGCCCTGCCTTAGATATTTATTAAATGTTTGACTCTAGGCAAGTCACTTAACCTTTCTCAGCTCCAATTTCCTCATGTATAAAATGGGGATAATAATATCACCTATTTCCTCCTAGGTTTAGTGTGACAACCAAATGAATCAATATATGTGAGGATCGACATACACAAATCATTCTTCAAATGATATTTCTGTTGTTATCTATAATGTTCTCTTGCATATAATGTTCTGCTCATTTCTTGTATATAATGTTCTGCCCTAAATAATTTCATGTAGGTCTCTGCATATTTTTTAAATTAACTTGCTTATAAGTTCTTACAGCATAGTAGTATTTGATCATAATCATGTGCCCAGTTATTTCATTTGTAAGTTGGAGATATGTGCTATGAAATGTGATGAAATTGTGACATAGGGAAAGAGTTTTTTGAAAAGTCAATTAATTTTTACTATAGAAAGAAGTAGGGCCATAATCTTGAATTGTTTGATTGAAATTCTTTAGAGACAGAAGAGACAGAAGCTTCCATTCCTTTAGTGCCATTCACGACAGCAAGTGGGTCACCAGACTCTGGCAAGCATTTGGCAAAACATGGATGGACATGAGTAACAGTGATGACTTAACTGAATCTTGCAGTTCATAGCTAAGGAAATCACAACGCTACACTCACTATATTATCAAGGTGATTAACAAGGCACACTATTAATCTTTCAATTTAGAAGAAAACACAGAATTTTCCCAACTGCCAATTAAGATGATCAATCCCAAAGCATTTATTAATTGCCTACTGTGCTGTGGTTACAGAGACAAAAGCGAAATAGTTCCTGTGCCGGAGAAGCTTATATTCCATTAGGGAGATAACAAATACATATTTAAAATAAAAATATATGTATTATTAATACAAGGAAATTCTAGAGATGGAGAAGGCTTCATGAATGGTTTTATGTGGAAGGTGACATGTGGACAGATGTTTGATGGAAACTCCGGAAAGAGTACATTACAGACCTGGAAAAGCTTAGAAATAGGAAATGAAGTGACATTTGTTAAGAATAGCAAAAAGACCAGTTTGAATGGACTCCAGAGTATATATAGGAAAGACAGTAATGTTTACTATGGTTGGAAAGGTAGGTCGGAGCCCTATTTCGAAAGTCAAATTTTTATTTGATTACTAAACAGATCTGTTTATGGGATCCTAGCAGTAAACATGGCCCAGTGGGATTTGGGGAGTAGGGGAATAATATGATCAGAGATCACAGCTTTAAGAAAATTACTTTGGCAGGAGGATGGATTGGAGAGGGACAGAAACTTAAGTCAGAGAGACCAATTAGGAGGCTCTTCATAATATTAAATAATCTGAAAAAAGTAGGTTGGAGCCATATGGTGGTAGGCTTTACCAGCCAGTCAGAGGTATTTGTATTTTCTCTTTGAAGCGACCATGCTTACATTACAGAATTATCGTTGGGAAAAGATTTGTAAACCTTGACATGATATATAAATGTAAGTAAACATTGCATAATGTTTAAATGAGACCTCAGACAATGGCAGAGGCAGCCTAAGAGTTGGTTGAACCAGATGACTGGTTTAATCCAGATGGCTGATATAATAGCCCCAAGTTGAAAACCCTCAGAACTGAGAATAAGCCTGCCTTAGAGAAAGAAGCAGAGGCAGGAAGGCTCACTGCTGACTAACATAGAGGATTTTCTTGGATTTGTGGGAGGAAAAAAAAAAGAGGGGTCTGGAAGGTGTCTTACTCCCATTATTCTACCATTCATGCTGATGCCAGGCAACAGCAATAAACATAGAGCTCCCTACCAATTACAGAAAGCAATTAGGCATTTCCAGCGCTTCTAGAATCTGTAAGCTCATTAGACATTAGCTAGGTTTCTCTGAAAGCGTATTATGACTAATACAAATCAAGGTAGATCAGAGTGGCCTCCAAACACCTGCTTTGCATTTGGTTGGAAGTCTGAGCAATGCATCTCCTGTTTTTAAAATTCAGACAGGATCAGTGTAGATTTATTATCAATTAATAGCATAGAATGTTCATTAATTATTAAGCTTTGTTGAAATGTACTGAATGTTTTACACAAGCTTATAGCCAATATAATGTCATCAGAAGGTTTGGAAATTATACCCAGGAGAAAAAGAAAGTGGTTTTTACTTCAACCCTTTTGCAATTGCTTGTGATTTTTTGTTATAAGTTTAAAAGAAATGACATTGATATGTCATATTTAGCAATTAGCCCCTTCTGCAAAACTTAGCCTCTTTAAAAATAGTGGCCTGAAGAAAGGAGACCAGCAAGAATCACAAAGAAGCAGGGTTGTCTTGGAAAGCCACGGGTATAGCTTCTTATATATTTTGAAAAAAAGAACAAGCATACATAATGGAGCCCCACAAATTTATGTACAGTGTTCTTTTTCTGCTTGAGTAAGAAAAGGAAAATGTATATTTTCTTGTGTTTGTTAAATTCAGAATAAAAATTCAATTGCCAGAAATGTCTTTTAAATAAAATCTAGTTTTCTTCCTTTTTTTTTTTTATCTGAGCCATCCATGTATTATCATGCAAAACACACTTCCTATTTTGGTCACTGTTGTAAGTGCATACTTATACAAAACCAAAACCCCAAAATAAAACCACAAATACCCTGAAGATAGTATGTTTTGATCCATATCCTACTCCAACAGTTCTTTCTCTGGAGCTGGATAGCATTCCCCATCATAAGTCCTTCAGAATTGCCCCAAATTATTGCATTGCCAAGAGTAACCAAGTTTTTCACAGATGATCATTGTACACATTACTATTACTATGTACAAAGTTCTCCCAGTTCTGCTTATTTCACTCTGCATTAGTTCTTATTGATCTTTCCAGCTTTTTTCTGAAAGCCTGCTTGTCATTTCTTAGAATACAATAGTATTCAATCACCAACATATACCACAATTTGTCCATCCATTCCTCAATAGGTGGGCATAACCTCAGTTTTAAATTCTTTTCCACCCCAAAATGAGATGCTATAAATATGAAATCTAATTTTCACCAAGATTTTTAAAAACTAAATTAAAAGGAATTGACTGTTCAGAAAAAAAAAGTGGCCTCCACTTGTAAATGCCACTTTTTCAATAAAGGGTCTAATCTTTAAGATTTTTATTCTGTTCTAAATTGACTTTTTAAACATAAGTGACAATTTTAGGCTTGCAATACCCCATAGAGGAAACAAACATTTCATGATAGAAATGATCTTTTATTTAATATGCTACGAAGAGGGTTCCTCAGAACATTGACATCAAGATCCTTAAAGGTCATCTTGGCCATCCGCACCTCTATTCCCATTTTTAAAATGACAAACAGGTCTCTGAGGGATTTACTCAAGATCAGAGGTAGAAAGCAACAGAAATGAGATTTGAGTATAAGTCCCCAATTTCAAATGAAATCATGACACTGAATAAAATTGCTTTGAATTGATTATTTTTGCTTATTGTTTATGCTGCTAGTTGATAAAGTGATGGAACTGGAGTCAGGAGGTTCTGAGCTCAAGTCTTTTTTCTTTTCTTTTCTTTTTTTTTTTTTTTTTTTTTAAATAACCCTTACCAATACTATGTATTGGCTCCAAGGCAGAAGAGTGGTAAGGGTAGGCAATGGAGGTAAAGTGACTTGCCCAGGGTCACACAGCTGGGAAATGTCTGAGGCCAGATTTGAACCTAGGACCTCCCTTCTCTAGGCTTGGCTCTCAATCCACTGAGCTACCCAGCTGCCCCCTCTGAGCTCAAGTCTTACCTCAAACAGCTGCCTGTGTAGTCCTGGGCAAGTCACTTAATCTTTGTTTGCCTTCCTTTCCTTAACTGTCAAGCAGAATAGATCCTAGGCTGCTTGTGACAATTAATGAGATGATATTTATACAGTGTCTGGCACATAGAAGATGCTTCATATATGTTTGTTTCTTTGAGTCTTTCCCTTCTGGAGTATTCTAAAAAGCTCATGTTGACATCATTGTTCTGACATCATGTTGACATCATCTATGTTGTTCTGATTGAATGTGTGCATTTGAAAGACTGAGATAAAGAATATGTCTAGTAAATCTAAAAGATGAACAAATTGACTGATTGACTCATAGGATTCTGGAAGTTATAACTTGAAAGTGATTTGAGGATCATATATCCCAACTTGTACCTGAAGAGGAATCCTTTCTACATGATTCCTTATGAAGTCATCTGAGGTGATAAGATAGTCTTATAGAATCCTGGAAAATCAACTAAAAAGCTAGTTGAAATAATAACTTTAGCAAAATTGCAGGATACAAAGTAAACCCACACAAATCATTATCATTTCTATATATTTCCAACAAAACTCAGCAGCAGGAATTAGAAAGAGAAACTTCATTTAAAATCACTCTTAGATCAGTAATGGGCAAACTTTTTAAAGAGGGGGAAAGGAAATGCTCATCTGTCAGTCTGTTTCTAAGGCAACTCTTTCAAAGTTTCATTGTATTGTATTTGTCAGATTAGGAATAATGTCACATGAGATAGAACATTTTAGGGGGCTGCATCTGGAACGAGGGCTGTAGTTTGCCCATCACTGCTCTAGATAATATAAAATACTTGGGACTCTATCTGCCAAAACAAACACAGGAATTATATAAGCACAACTATAAAACACTTTTCACACAAATAAAATTAGAGCTAAACAATTGGAAAACCATTAATTGCTCATGGTTAAGGCTAGCTAATATAATAAAAAGAATAATCCTACCTAAATTAATTCACTTATTCAGTGCCATACCTATCAAACTACTTAAAAATATTTTATAGAACTAGAAAAATAATAACAAAATTCACCTAGAAGAACAAAACGTCAAGAAATAATTTTTAAAAATGTGATGGATGGTGACCTAGCAGTTCCAGATCTTAAACTGTAAAGCAGTAATCATCAAACAATCTGGTTTTGGCTAAGAAATAGAAGAGTAGATCAATGAAATAGACCGGTAAATGACCTCAGTAATCTAGTGTTTGATAAACCCAAAGATACCAGCTTTTGGGGAATGAATTCACTATTTGACAAAACTGCTGGGAAAATTGGAAAAATATATGGCAAAAATTAGGTTTAGATCAATATCTCATACCCTATAACAAGATAAGGGTATGTGATTTAAATCTAAAGAGTGATATAAGGTAGAATAATTTACCTGCAGATTTACGAAGTGAATAATTTAAGACCAAACAAGAGATAGAGAACATTACAAAGATGTAAGATGAATAATTTTGATTATATTAAAAAGGTTTTGTACAAACAAAGCCAAAGCAACCAAGTTTAGAAGGGAAGCAACAAACTGGGGAAATTTTTTTAAACAAATTTCTCTGATAAAGGTCTCATTTCTCGAATATATAAAGAACTAAGTCACATTTATAAGAACCCAAGTCATTCCTCAAGTTATGAATAGTCAAAGGATATGAATGGGCAATTTTCAGATGAAGAAATCAAAGATATCAATAATCACATGAAAAAATATTCTAAATCCCTCTTGCTTAGAGAAATGCAAATTAAAACAACTCTGAGGTACCTACTTACACCTAGCATATTGGCCAATATGACAGTAAAGGAAAGTGATAAAGGTTGGAAGGGGTGTGGCAAAATTTCTTTTTGTGGTGACAAAGAATTGGAACCTAAAGGTATTTCATCATTTGGGGAATGGCTGAATAAATTGTGGTATATGATGATGGAATGAATACTACTGTGCTTTAAGGAATGATGAACAGGATGATTTCAAAAAGAGCTGGAAAGACCTACATGAACTGATGCAGCATGAAATAAGTAGAACCAGGTGATCATTATACACAGTAACTGAAATATTGTGGGACAATCAAATGCACTAGACTTTACTACTAATAGCAATCCAGGACAACTCTCAGGGACTTATGAGAAAGAAATCCACATCAAAAGAAAAGAATGTCAGAGTAGAGATACATATGAAAACAGATGATTTATCACTGTTTTATTTGGGTATATGATTTGGGGTTTTGGTTTTATAAGATTATTCTCTTACAGAAATGAAAAACGTAGAAATAGGTTTTGAATGGTATACCTCCAGTGGAATTGCTTGTCAACTATGGCAGGAAGGAGGAAAGGGGAGGGAGACAAGATGAATCATATAACTATGGAAAACTTATGTGTAAATTTGTTATTGGAGTTAAAAAAAAGATAAAATTTAAAGAAAGGAAGTCATTGGAGGGTAGCTAGGTAGCATAATGGTAGCTCCAGACCTAAAACTGAGAGGAGCTGGATTCAAATGTGGCTTCAGACACTGCCTAGTTGTGTGACCCCAGGCAAGTCACTTAACCCCAATTGTTTGACCCTTACCCTTCTTCTGCCTTGGAATCAATATTTAGTTTTGATTCTAAGTCAGGAGATAAGGGTTTAAAAGAACCAAAGAAAGATAGTCATCCAGCCTTTGCTTGGCTTGAAGTCATAAAAATAAGGAAACTAAATCCTAAAGCTGGTGAGGTATTTGCTCAAGGTCACCCAGGGAGTAATCCTCAGTGGTGCAGTTCGAACCCAAGTCCTTTGAATCCTGAATCAGGTACTTTCTACCATCCCATGCTGCTTGAATTACAGAATGTGTATTTCATTGAAATAGGTGCTTAATAAAGACTTTGGTCATGAAACTTAGAAATCAGTTTCCTGCAAAACAAGATTCAGGAATATTTATGAAAGTGTCAAAGACTGAGGTCCTTTGCTTTTTAGAAGTGGAATTATAGGCATTTCCATCATATAGATCTGAATTAATATTTTTATATTTGAAACTTTAAAATTTAACCCTGAAATGATCACCACTTGCATATTTATCACTCTCATCACTATTTTTTTTCTTACTTCAGTCATTTCTTGTGGCAAAAGAGCTAATAATCATGCTTTATGAGAAAGCATGGTGAGGTTCAAGTCTACACAGGCAGAATGCTGACACCAAAACTCAGTGCATCTCTGTGCTGTCATTAAGCCATTTCAGAAACCTTGTTTAAACTTCATTTAAAACATTTCTTTCTATAAAAGAGATATGGGTTCTTCTAGGAGTTTTAAAGAGCTTTGTATATAGTGAGACATTGTTTAAGTTACAAGTTGCTAAAGCATTACAAGAGAAGTTTAAATATGTGTTATGTACAGACATGCATATATGCATGTCTGTCTCTCTGTCTCTCTCTTTCGCATCCAAACCAGAAGTTAGCTTTTGGAAGGGAGACAGGTTCACTTACTTTTATTATCTTCATCATCATCATCATCATTAATGATAATAATAGACATGTACATGGTATTTATGGTTTAAAATGCACTTAATATGTACTTTCATTTGATCTTTACAATTTTGTAAAGTAGGTAGTATAGATATTATCTCCATTTCACTAAGGAAGCTAAGGCTGAGACCTATAAAAGTGACACACTTAAGTTCACGGAATAGGTAACAGAGTTGGAATTTAAATCCAAGTCTTTTAAGTCCAAATCTAGAAAACATTTCCTCTTTTTTTTTAAAACGTTTATTAATATTCATTTTTAACCTGTTTACATACTTTATGCCCCTACTTTCCCCTTCACCCCCTGCTCTCCCCCCACCCATGGCCAACGCACATTTCCACTGGTTGTAACATGTGTCCTTGTTCAGGGCCTGTTTCCATATTGTTGTTAGTTGCATTGGTGTGGTAGTTTCGAGTCTACATCCCCAATCATGTCCGCCTCAGCCCCTGCATTCAAGCAATTGTTTATCTTCTATGTTTCCTCTCCTGCAGATCTTCCTCTGAATGTGGGTAGCGTCTTTACCATAAATCCCACAGAGCTGTCTTGTGTCATTGCATTGCTCCTGGTACAGAGGTCCATTACATTCAATTTTACCATAGTATATCAGTCTCTGTACAATGTTCTTCTGGCTCTGCTCCTTTCGCTCTGCATCAGTTCCTGGAGGTCTTTCCAGTTCCCCTGGAACTCCTCCAGTTTATTATTCCTTTTAACACAATAGTATTCCATCACCAGCATATACCACAGTTTGTTCAGCCATTCCCCAATTGAAGGACATACCCTCCCTTTCTTTCTTTGCCACTACAAAAAGCACAGCTATAAATATTTTCGTACAAGTCTGTTTATCTATGATCTCTTTGGGGGTACAAACCCAACAATGGTATGGCTGGATCAAAGGGCAGGCAGTCTTTTATAGCCCTTTGAGCATAGTTCCAAATTGCCATCCAGAATGGTTGGATCAATTCACAGCTCCACCAACAATGCATTAATGTCCCAATTTTGCCATATCCCCTCCAACATTCATTACTCTCCCCTTCTTTCATTTTAGCCAATCTGCTAGGTGTGAGGTGATACCTCAGAGTTGTTTCGATTTGCATTTCTCTAATTATTAGAGATTTAGAACACTTTCTCATGTGCTTATTGATACTTTTGATTTCTTTACCTGAGAATTGCCTATTCATGTCTCTTGCCCATTTTTCAATTGGGGAATGGCTTGATTTTTTTATACAATTGATTTAGCTTCTTGTATATTTGAGTAATTAGACCCCTGTCAGAGTTTTTTGTTATAAAGATTTTTTCCCAATTTGTTGTTTCCCTTATGATTTTGACATTATTTTAAATTAATAAAAATTTTGTTTCTATGGCTTCTGTATGAAGCTGAGGATTTCTGAAATTCATAAAGGAAAACTATGAGAATTGCTTAAAGCAACAAACAGTCATGAAAGAGGATCATGATGATTTTAAGTGAAGGATTTTTCACATTAAGCTGACTTCTATCTGAAAATATTAAAATAAAAATCTCAAAACCTTACGTTTTCTAACCATAGGATAAAGAAGATTTCAAGATAGAATTCAGGGTTCATTTAGAACGGGAATTCATAAGTTGGGGTCTGTGAATTTGTTTTTTATTTATTATGCAAACTTAGCTAAAGTTTTCATTTGGTAATTTGTTAATTTTTTTTAAAGTTTTGGTTTCTTACATTTTGGATTTGGTTTCTTACATTTCTGGATATTAATATCTGTTTCTGGATACAGCCATTTCTGTATATTCTCCCCAAACTTCCTCTAATCCTGAGCTTGAACATTGACTTTTTAAAAAGCAGTTAAGCAAATAAAACAAAAGATAAAATATTATTTATTATTCCTGTTGACTCCTTAGGAGCATAGGGCCGCAACCATCTCACGCCAACGGACTCTGTTCTGGGCAACTTCCCCCAGCTGGGCCCATGTCATTCCGACCATTTTTGTTTCATTTTCAGCAGATCATGTCCAATTATGTGTTCAATATTCTACCTTTGTTCCTCACCTCCCTGCCAAGAGAAGAGCGGTATTGTCTTTCCACTTGGAACACTATGGACTTTTCATTTATTCAGGTGCTGTTGTGTTCGATTCTTTGTGACCCCATGGATTATAGTATACTAGCCCCTTCTATCCTCCACTCTCTCTCAGAGTCTGTCCAAGCTCATATTTGTTGCTTCTATGACACTATCTATTCATTCCATCCTCCTCTGTCCCTTTCTCCTTTTGCTTTCAATCTTTCCCAACCTCAGAGTTTTTTCCAGTGAGTCCTGTCTTCTCATTATGTGACCAAAGTATTTAAGCTTCAGGTTCAGTATTTGGCCTTCCAATGTGTAATCTGAATTAATTTCATTTAAGAATTGTTTCATTTGATCTTCTTGGTGTCCAAGAGATTCTCAAAAGTCTTCCTCAGCACAATAATTTGAAAGTTTTGATTCAAAAGGGCTGTTATTTAGGTCATACTCATATGATACCTACATGGTCCGATATTTTACCCTATTTTGTTCAATTTGTCTGACTTTTAAAATAAAAAGCTCATGATCTGAACTACAGTCAGCTCCAGATCTTGTTTTAACTGAATGTATGCAACTTCTCCACCTTTGGATGCAAAGTATATAATCACTCTGATTTTGAAAATGGCATCTGGTCATGTTCAGAGTTCAGCTCAATTTTCATTTGATAATTTAGGGAGGGAAAAAGAACTTTTTTAAATGCTCAAGTTTTTTGCCAAATATCATTTCTAATACAGTTTTAAATTGACTATATCCTAAGCTGATAGGAATCTAAGAGAAGAGAGTGACAATTTTTATCCAGCGCCAAAGAACAAAAGGGGAATATCGCATATGAAACCTGTCAGGCCTGTCTTGTAACTGCTTTATTTACTCATCTTAATGATGCTAGTCATTGTCATATAAAAGATGAGTGTTGGATAAAGCTCGATGGCTGTTTCTGATGTGTATCTCCTCCTTTTAGCTATCCTAATGATTAAACCAATGTTTATCTTCTGTCTCCGATTATAGTGAACAGACCTACCTTTGTTGAACTTTACTTTTGCAATGATGTAATATTTAAGCATTGAAGGAGAACTTCCCCTAACAAACACATTGGTTTCCTTCAATTTTTAATCCTTTCAGGCTCCTAGTTACCAAATTCATTGCTACCACTGAAATATTCTCAAGTATCCTTAAATACTTTTAACCCGCTGTATCTCCCAGAGCTAATTTTAGAGTCTGAGAACATAGGAAAGTGCTGATTCTTAGAGGAAAGCAGGAGGTTACCTTGGAGCTAGGAAGCAACAACACTGAGATTGATGCTTTCTGAGGCCTAATACTACAAATTATGTAGCCAGACAGCTTAATTACAAAGGTAGCTCACCACTGAGTACTGGGAAATACAGAAACATCAGTGCACAAAAACTGAAATGAATTATATTTAGGTTTACAATGTTGAAATACCATTCTTCGAACTTCCAGGATTCTGCAGCTTCTGGGAGATAGTTATGCGGTATATGTATTGTAGTTGTTAGGCCCAGAGACAGAGTAGAATGTTAGATGATGTGGGAAATTCTAGGGAAGAGCAATTTGTGGTCTTTTTTCTCCCTCTTTTAGAAAATCTCTGTTCTTTGACGTTTAAAAGAAAACAAACAGGACTTCACTATATTGGTTCCTTCCTTCTTTGTTTCCTTTCTTTCCTTTTTTTAAAGTGACATTGATATTTAATTTTGTGTTCTTGGTAACCCCAGATCTGATGAAGAGCTAGCATTGCCAGCCCTCCATTTCCTCCTTTATTATAATTATTGTATTTCATTATAATAGTTTTTAATTTATAATATTTTTCATTTATTCATTATAATATTTCTTTCATGCATGCCTTTTTTAAATGAGATAATTATTCCATTTTATCCCTCCCTGTCCAATATTATTTTATTTTTACTCATTCCATGAAAACTGTCATCCGTTTCCAGGTCTTTTTCCTCTAAGCTCACCACTCTGATGACTACTAGATCTGAGATCTACAAGTCCCTCTATTTCAGTTTTGTGTGAGTCCCATATTGTTTTAGAATATACTAGACATAGTGGTTTCTAATCTGGGTGCCATGGACTTGTTTCTTTTCTTATAAGTATTTCAGTGTAACTGGTTTCTTTTGTAAACCTCTATACTGTATTTTGTGTTTTTTAAAATTTGTATTTTGTATTCTTTTGTAAACCTCTGTTTCATATTTTGTATTTTAAAAACTTTATTTTGAGAAGTCCATAGGCTTCACCAGACTGCCCAAGATGTCCATAATAATATTTGTTCAGTCATGTCCAGTTCTTTGTTGCCCCATTTGGACTTTTCTTGGCAAAGATACTGGAGTGGTTGGCCATTTCCTTTTTCAACACATTTTACAGAGGAAGAAATAGAGGCAAGCAAGATTAAATGACTTACCCAGTGTAACACAGCTAGGAAGTGTCTGAAACCAGATTTAAACTTAGGAAGCTGAGTTTTCCTGGCTCCAAGTTTGCTGCTCTATCTACTGTACCGCCTAGCTGTCCCATAATAATAATGATGATAGCTAATATTTATACTACTATGTTCTAAGCACTATGCTAAGTGCTTTAAAGCCATTATCATCTCGTTTGTGTCTTCACAACAACTTGGGAAGTAGGTGCTATTCTTAGCCCCATTTTACAGTTGAATAAACAGGCAAACAGAGATTAAATGATTTGACCAGGGTCATAGAGCTAAAAAATTTCTGAGACTAGATTTAAACTTGATCTTCCTGACTACAGGTCCAGCACTGTGTCCACTGTACCACCTAGGTGGCCACATTTGCAATCATACACAAAAAAAGTTTAAGGTCCTCTGGACCGAAGATTTCCTCTCACATTCTAAAATTTGGAAAAGCATATCATGTTAGTTCTATAGATGCTATCTATCTATCTATCTATCTATCTATCTATCTATCTATCTATCTATCCTTTTATCATTCTATTTATTTGTCTATATCTATAAAATGAAGCTATGAGCTATCATTTCCCTGAAAACTGACATATTTAAAAAATGTGAACAAAAAAGATTCATCTTCCATGTACAAATGTAAGGAGACTGGAAACATCTATCTCTACATGTTTTTCCAGGTGTCATGCTGAGTCTTGGTACCTGATCTCCTCCCATTCTTGTTTCCTACAGTTTCTGATTGGTTGGTGGAGTTTTCCTGGGCAGTTTCTGAACATCAAACAGAGGGTTTCTCTGTGTGAAATGAACTGACCTGTACAAGGATCAGGGCTACTGTCTGAGTTTGGTCCATAATGTGCTCTAAGCAAATGAACAAGTCAGCCTGGATCATTATACCAAAAAAGAGGGTCCAAATGGAATCTCATAAACATTGTATTTTATCAAAGCAGCTTGACCCAAGGAAGAGTAGAGGCAGAAATAACAGGAGCCTCTTCATGGCTCTGCTATGATGCTTCAGTTCCATTTGCTGTCTGCTTTATTGGCTGAGGGTTTTTTGTTTTGTTTTGTTTTTGTTTTTTTTGTCCCTGAGCCTTTTACCACTAATAGCTCAATATGTAGGCTTTGGTAGTTGAAACTTTAAATATAGCAGGATGTCTTTGGCTAATGTTAAGTTCATTCTTAAACTTTGAAAATATCAAGATAATTGGATGCATTTAAGACAAAATGAAGAAGGTCTGGAAGACTTTGCTACTCTTTGAAAGGCTTTAAAAAAATAAAAGAAATCCATTATTAAACTGCTATAGAAAAACCTTGCTGTGGAGGACAGCTCCTGTGTATTTTCTTTAAAGTCTGTGTGTTTGGTTATAGGTATTAAGCCAATTCAACCTGATTATCAAAGATGAAATTGAATATAAAATTGGCATCTCACTTTTATGAAAGACAAATTAGTACGACTTAGAGCTGAGTTGCATAATGATTCTCCTCTTGAACAGATATGCTAAGTAAATTCTTGTATTGGCCAAGAGAAAGAAAAATGATGATTCTGTTGTATGGTGATAACCTTCTGCCGAGCTTTATTATGTGAAATTTTTTGACCTAAATTTGATTGTTTCCTTTTCAGCTTGATATATTTTGATCCACTATTGGTCAACCAGGGCTTGGTAGGAGTCGGGGTAGGAATGGAGAAGAGAGATTGTATTTTTTGTACTCAGTTCGCTTTTCTCTAATCCAGTTTAATTACTTGCTCCTGTTTCTGTTGTCTTGGAGATCGTAATAATCCTTTTTCAAAATTATGACTTTCCAGCATACATTTTTACTCTGCGTAGCTATGTTAGGTGTTTGTATATACCCACTCACCTGTGTGTATGGGAATCTCTTTTGAAAAACATATAAACAATTCTTTTTACATTAAAAAAAAGTTTCTTTTCATTGTAAACTTAATCAAGAAACACATTTTGTGGCATATGCATTTAATAGAATTTTATTGTACCACAAGAAATGAAGAATATGACATTCTGAGAAATATAGGAAGATTTGTAAAAATTGACAATGAAATGAGCAGAACCAGGAGAATAATTTGCAGGCAAACAACAATAATATGAAGAAAAACAACTTTAAAGACATCAGAATTCTAATCAGAGCAACTAGCAAAATTTGTATGATGTTGGGTCACTAGACTGAGCCTGCAGGTTTCTGGGTCTGTTGCCTGTTCTCTCCATCCTGCCCCTAACAGAAAAATACTGGTCCAAATCAATCAATTAACAAATATTTGCTATGTGCGTATTATGTGGAAATTTAAGAACGAAAAAGAAATTCCTTAAGAAGGTTACATTGTATCAGGGAGAGCACTAACAGGCTCCAAAGTTTAGTGGCCCATTAGAGGAGTATAACTCAACACCAAATCAACCTTTATGTTACTATTTCATTATTTCACCAAAAAGTAGAAATAACAAAATGAATATTGTAGGTTTGCCTGATATAAATTATAGGTGATTTCAAGAATTTGGGGGAAATAGCTTTGGGGGAGAGCTAGGGGTACTCAAGGCACAAGGCAGTAATGGTGCTGCAGATAGAGTACAGAGCCTACAATCAGGAAGACTCATCT
Source organism: Gracilinanus agilis (assembly GCF_016433145.1). NCBI lineage: Eukaryota > Metazoa > Chordata > Mammalia > Didelphimorphia > Didelphidae > Gracilinanus > Gracilinanus agilis. The sequence goes on along the minus strand of NC_058133.1, from coordinate 394,676,740 downwards.
TCCTGAGTTCAAATCCAGCCTCAGATATTAGCTTTGTAACTCTGGGTAAGCCGCTTAACACTATTTGCCTCAGTTTCCTCTTATGTAAAATGAGCTGGAGAAGGAAATAGCAAATCACTCTAGTATCTTTCCCAAGAAAACACCAAACAGGGTCTCAAAGAGTCAGACACAACCAACTGACTGAACAACTCAAGGAACATGAAAAGACTGTAAGAATAAGTTAATCCAAATCTTTCATTTGATAGATGACAAAAAAAGAGATCCAAGAAGTTAGGTGACTTAGAGCCTGGATTGGAACCCATTTCCTTTGGTTTCAAATCTAGCACTCTTTTAATTTTACTCATCATATATGCTGCCACACTCCTTATCAGTATATATTTGTTTGCATGTTGTCTCCCCCATTCAGTTGTGAGCTCCTTGAGAACAGGAATATCTTTTACCTCTATTTGTATCTCTAAGGCTTAACATAGTACTTGGTACATAGTAGGTACTTAATAAACTCTTAATGATTGGTTGATTGATTTTAAGCCTAAGGTAAGCTAAAAACCCAGTATGTCAGACCCATGGTGAACTCCCACTTGGCAAACATATAAGTGATTCCTTTGTATTAGTAAAAGTAGTGTCCTAAGGCTCTAGGGTTTTGACCCTAAGGATACTACTTTACTAGAAGAAAAAAAAAATGAGGAAAGGAAAAGAAATAAAATCCAACCTTTGACCTCAAGGAGTTAAAAGTCTAATACTGTATATTAGACATGTACGTAATTAGTATGATGCAAAACATAATATGGTAGGTGCAAAGGAGAAGTCTCAGATACTTTTGTAAATAGTATCTTGCACACTAGAACCATTGAATGTGTGTTTAGGATTAATATTGAATTAAAGACTGACCTTATATTTTCTAACAATGCCAGAATGCTACTAGATCGTTTATATGTGTTCAGCAAATAAGAAATTATATCAAAACCTTGAACTTTATAGATTCCCTGCTGTTAATTACTTTTCCATTCTTAAGAAAGTTTTAGCTTCAACTTCCTCTCAAAGTTAAGTTTCATTTGGACTTGAAATGAGCTAAATATTTTCCCTTGAAATGATTGCTGACAGGGTAGTATCTTCATCTCTAAAACATGGTTGAAAATAATTCTCAGATGAGTGAAAACTGAAATGTACTTCTCTCCAATGTATCTTTCACAGTGCTATGAAATGAGTTTTCAATCTCTGCTCATATCCCTAAATCTTGATGAAACTGGCATTCCTGTGTTGCAGGCTCAGCAGAATGTTCCAAGATCGAATAGTCTAATCGATATTTGTGTTTTCATAATCCCAGTGCACACAAAACCGGCATTGATTCCCAAGAGCAACCATGACTTTCTGAGGCATCCGGCAGAGCTGTTTCTATGTAGAAAACAAAGCTGACCTTACTTTGCTAGAAGAGAAGAGAAGTGTACATATTCCCAGTGGGACCTGGGGAGCAAAACTCCTTCCTACAAAGTCTTCCAGGAAGGTGAGGAGGAAGGAGAAGCTGGAATTCTAGCCTTTTTATCCCCAGTATCTAACACATAGTGTTGGGCTGATTTGTTTTTTAATATAACCCTTACCTTCCTCTTTAGATTCAATATTATGTATTGGTTTCAAAGCAGAAAAAAATAGTAAGGCCTAGGCAATGGGGTTTAAGTGACTTACCCTGGGTCACACTGCAAGGAAGTGTCTAAGGAAATATTTGAACCCAAGACTTCCTGTCTCTAGATCTGGCTCTCAATCCACTGAGCCTCCCAGCTGCCCCCATAGTAAATGTTTAATATATTCTTGTTGAATTGAGAGAAGGGACTGTGTTGCTGAAATACAGTGAAGAAGGGACACACACTTTTGAATGTCTTCCTATTCCTACATTGTTTTTCACCTCTACTAACAGAGTTTCTGAAAGATATCCTGTTGACACACTTCTTGTTTGTTATCAGAAGTATTTATATACCCAGATATGCAAATACATTTTCAGGTATCCATATAGATACTTACTTAAAGCACAGAGACTAAATGTACATTTACATAGTCTGGTTATGATGATAATTATATCAACAATAATAAGTTAGAATTCATATAGAGCTTGAAGGTTTGCAAAGTATTATCTCATTTGATTCTCACCATGATACAGATACTATTATTATTTCCCTGTGACATCGGTGCAATTATTATCTCCATTTTACAAATTAGGATACTGAGGCACAGAGCAGTTAAGTCACTTGCCCTGCCTCACACGGCTAGAAAGGATCAGAGGCAGGATTTGGACTTGGGTCTTCCTGCCTCCAAGTCCCGTATTCTAATGATGATAATGATGTGTGATGGTAACAACTGGATTCAATTCTGTGTATACTAATGTCTTTTACTATGGAATTTTAACAGCATGATTAAACAAATACTTGTAATTATTGAGGTAGATATACCCTTGCTCCACAGACAAAGAAGCAAAAAGAATAAGAAAACCAGTTAACTAAAACAGGGAAATCATTATTAATATATTACTACTAGATTATTATATGTATTTGACTACTTTGCTGCTCATGGTCATGGAAATATAAGCTATCCCATCCCCCTAACCCCAGAACCAGTAAAATAAGCTTTCACCATTTCTATCTTTATCCAGATAGGTGACTAGGTTACACAGTGGGATAAAGTACTGAGCCTGGAGTCAGTAAGACTTATCTTTCTGAGTTCAAATCTAGCCTATGACACTTACTAGCTATGTGACTCTGGGTAAGTTACTTAACCTTGTTTGCCTCAGTTAGCTCATCTGTAAAATTAACTGGTGAAGGAAATAGCAAGCCATTCTAATATCTTTGCCAAGAAAACCCTAAATGGGGTCATGAAAAGTTGGACACAACTGAAATGACTGAACAACAGCAAAAGGCCATTGGTTCATTCCATCAAAATCTGATGTCTTCTCAGTTTTTATGGGATTCAATTCATCTATTTATTTATATATTTACTTATTTGTTTATTTGTTTGTTTATTTGGGAGCATGGCCTTTAGAACTGGGAAAAGCTTAGATATTGTCTTATCCAGTTATCCTTGCTATATGTGTATCCTTCGGGTCAAACTCAAATAGAAACAGAAACCATTAAGCCATACATGTAGGCTGCATATTGACTTGAAAACCCACATATTAATGTTATCTATGTTCTGTTGTATTTTTATCAATTAACATTTGTTAAACACTTCCCAATTATTTTAATCTGGCTCCCCTGCACTCACCATATCTCTATGACTTAGCTAGAATCTTTTTGCAATTTAGACTTCCCTCACTATATCTGTCTCACTCCTCCCCCTACCAGCAGCCTAAAGAGTTTTGCATTTGTTGTCCAGACCCCCACAGTCCAACATTTGGATGGAGAGAGCAATTTGTCCATCATTCTTTCCATTGGCTTCTGAACACAAGCATCTGTTCTTCTCATCTTGTCCTAGACTAGCATTCTACTGAGTAGGTTAACCAGAGTTATTACAAGGGCTCTATGAATACACTCACACACCCCTCTAGGATTGCCATTTTGATCTTTATTTAGTTCCAACAAAACAGACAGCATGACATCATATAATAAATAAACAAACCTACCCTCTTTAGGTCTCATACATATTGTTTTTAGGGAAGATTGTGTCATAGTGGATAAAGCAATTAAACTTGGAGTCAGAAAACTCTAGGTTCAAATTCTGTGTCCAAGACTAATATTAGAGTGTGACTCGTTCAATTGTGTTTGACTCTTCCTGACCCCTTGGACCATCATGTGCCAGAACCTCTTACCTTCACTAGCTCCCAAAGTCTGTCCAAGTTCCTATTTGATGGTTCCATGATGCTTCATCTCATCCTCCCTCACCCCTTTTCCTTTTTGTTTCTAATATTTCCCAACATAAGGGTCTTTTCTAATGAGTTCTCTCATTAAATGACCAGCGTATTGGAGCTTCAGCTTCAAATATTTGTCCTTCCAATAAGTATTCTTTCCATTTAAGTTATTGATTGATTTTATCTCCTTGCTGTCCAAGAGATTCAAAAGTCTTCTCCAGTATTACAGTTCAAAAGTGTCAGGTCTGTAGCATTCAGCTTTCCTCATAGTCTAGCTCTCACCACCATACATTGCTATTTGAAAAACCATAACTTTGACTATATTGATCTTTGTTGGGAAAGTTTTATCTCCGTTTTTTTGTGTTTTTTTTTTAGTATGCTCTCCAGTTTACCATAGCTTTCCTTCTCAGGAGCATGTCTTAATTTCATGGCTGCAGTCGCCATCTGCAGTGATATTTTAGATCACAAATATAAAATCTGACACTGCTTCCATTTCTTCTCCCTCTATTTTCTAGGGAGTGATCGGATCAATTGCCAAGATCTTAGGTTTTTTTTTTTCCATGTTAAGCTTTGAACCAGCTTTTGTACTCTCATTCTCATCAAGAGGTTTCCTAATTTTCTTTATCTTTTTAAATTTTCTTTTTCTTCATTTCTTACCATCTGAGTAGTATCATCTGCATATATGAGGTTATTAACATTTTCCCCAACAACCTTAATTCCAGAGTGTGACTATGGAATCTTTAACCTTTCTTGAGCTTTACTTTCTTCATCTGTAAAATGAGTATAGTAACATCTATAGTACCAGACTCACAAGGCTCAAATGAGAACATGCGTATAAAGCCTTTTACAAACCTTAAAGTGTTATGTAATTATCAATTATAAGTGTATTATAGATGCTACTGATTAATGAAATACAAATTTATTGGTAATGATCACATGAATTCATATTAGCTTGTTGTCATCATGTATTTTTTAATCTCAAGAATAATAGGACAGGGCAGCTAGTTGGCCCACTGTATAGACTAGCACCAATCTTGAAAATAGGAAGTCTCCAGTTCAAATATGACCCTGGGCAAGTCATTTAACCTACATTGCCTAGCCTTTGCCTCTCTTTTGTTTTAGAATTGATACTAAGAATTGAGAGAGAGAGACAGAGAGGGAGACAGAGACAGAGACAGAGGGAGGGGGGGAGAGAGAGAGAGAGGGCAAGAGAGGAAGAGAGAGAGAGAGAGAGAGAGAGAGAGAGAGAGAGAGAGAGAGAGAGAGAGAGAGAGAAGGAAGGAGGGAGAGAGAGAGGAAGAGAGAGAGAAGGAAGGAGGGAGAGAGATAAAGGGAGGGAGAGAGAGAGAGAGAGAAGGAGGGAGGGAAGGGGGGGAAAGGGAGGGGGAGAGAGGGAGACAACTGCTCTCTTGTTAAAAGGATCCTTGAAAATTTTGTGAACCACTGATTTGAATCATTGCCAGTTCTGTGTAGTCATACAGTCTTTAGGATACCTTTTCTTTGCTGAAACTTCTCCATTTTTTCTATATGTAATTAGATCCTTTAGAGTCAAGGTAATGGTCTGTGGACGGGGAAATACATGTTTCTTCTCCCAGAAATATGATTTGTAGTGACATGAAGTTTGACAAGAAGCATCCCTTTCATCAATGTCACAGAGTCAGTGCCCAAAGTCACATGAAATGCCCTTTTGCCATCATTACCAGATAATAAAGAATATATTTTATAAAAAAAAGACTAATGGAACTCCTCACCAAGTAAAAGTGGTTACCTTGTCTTTGCCTCTGGAATGGAATGGAATGGTTACAAAGCCAAGTGCAGCCTAACAGAAAATCTTTCCTGGGGAAAATTCTGGGGCTGGTTTTGAGCTAATTATAGCAGGAGGGCATATGAATAGCTATGCCTCTGATGTGATCTTTTGAGAATTTAAATGACTACTTGTACTAAGTAATTATGAAACAAACTTCCTTCTCAACTAATTTGTAATAGGACTCGGGGTGCCGGCCTAATCCCTTTCTTTGTACATATTTGTTTATCCAATACCTCTATGGTGGTGTTTGAGATGAATAGCTAGTATTTTAAAGCAAACTGTGGTATACAAACCTAGGTTATTCTATACAGAATTTTTCTCCCAAGAGGAAAAATCATCATCTCTCTGTGTATCTTACCTGAGCTGGTGGTAATTTTATGTACTATTAGCAGCAAAACACCACCCCACCTCAAGTCACACACATTCTCATGTAGGGAATATTGTCTGCTTTAATGAAAGTGAAATGGTTGGTCTGGCTGATTTTGTACTTTTTAAATTTTTAGTTGATTGTTGGGTAATATTCATAGCTATTGTGAATTATGCAGCAGTTTTACAAAGTAAAATTAAGAGTATTTTTCCAAGGGGCTGCCCACCTTTAATGGTTAATAACTGTAACTTTGTTTTCTTGATCCATGGGTTTCATTTCTAGAAATCAGATTTTGCCATTGCTCTGAAGCAGAGGTCCTTTACCTGTGATTCATGAACTTAAAAAAAATTTTTTTGATAACTGTTATTTCAACACAATTTCGTTTCCATGGTAATTGTACGTATTTTATTTTTATGCTTTTAAAAATATTCTGAAAAGGAGTCTATGCTCCAAAAAGGGTAAGAACACCCCTGATCTGAAGCAAAACGTTATTTCACTATTGCTTTAAATTCCAGGCTCCCCTACTCTGTGTTGATTTTTCAGAAGTCCTTGTGTTACTTGAATATCATTCTAATAACTGAAAATTTTGGAGAAGCAGAACCTGGTGGTTTTCATGAAGGAATTGGTGATATGGAATTTGCAATTATTAAATGCTTATAAGTAATAAATTCATAAAGCAATTTGTGGAAATTTAAAAAAAATTAATGAAACTCATGAGTTGATTGGTAGAGAGAGTTAATCTGGGATAGAACCTTTCTTTCCAGTGAAGAATTACATCTGCTCTAAAACTACAACCAGCCTTAAGAGAGTTGCCTGGGACACTGATAGGTGAAGTCACTTTTCTAGAGAGTGTCAGAAACTGGTCTTCTTGATACTGAGGCCAGTTCTCTTTCCTAACGGTTGGCAACCTTTTTGGCCTTGAGAGCCATAAACGCCTGGGGAAGGAGGAGGATGGAGGCGGAAGGCGCTTTGGAATATGGGGCTGGGGCTGAAGGGCCTCCTGGGGCACATCCTGGGGTTCTGCCCGGACTGGCTGGCCGGTGGGGAGGTGGAGCCAGATATGGCTCGAGAGCCATATGTTGCCGTACTAGACAAACAGCTTTCTTTAAACCTTGTTTAATCTTCACAACTGTTGAGGCAGTTCAGTTAGAAGGCAGTATGAATAGCCTTAATTTATATAAGAGTGCATACTGATAATCAACTTCAAAGCATCTCATTTGCTCATTGTGACAGCTAGGTGGTTCATTGAATGGAGAGCCAACCCTAGAGATGGGAGGTTCTGGTTCAAATCTGACCTCAGACACTGCCTGCCTGTGGGACCCTTGGCAAGTCAATTAACCCTAATTGCTTAGTCTTTACTGCTATTCTGCCTTGGAACCAATCGATTTTATGACAGAGGGTAAAGGTGATTTTTTTTTGTTTGTTTTTGTTTTTTGTTTTTTAAGTTTGTACCTGAATGGAATACTTGAAAAAAATTTTTTGGTGTGCCTGATTGAATGAAGTCATTTTGGAAAAGCATGGACAAAAACACCTCTAGTGGTGATACCAAATATAAGAACATGAGAGACATGTAGACAAAGGATAGTGTAAAAATTAAAGTGAATTTACAGTAGCTTCAAATATATTTTAATAAGATTTATTGATAATCACTAAAAGTAAAGGAATAATAAGATAACAAAATAAAACCACATGCCCAAGCTAATCTACTTGTTCAAAAAGTCCTGTGTTCACAGCTGCCCTCATAGGAAAGAAAGAGAGCCTAGACCCCCAGTCCCCCATCCCCAATTTATCTCCTGTCTACATAAGCACATAATGACAGGAAGTCATTGGGCTCCTGAGTAATGTAGTTCAAAGGTACAAGATTTCCAATTATATAATAGACAGAATTTACGTATCCAAAACAGGAAAACATGATTCCAAAAAGAACCTAGAAGGATTAAATGAGCTAAGTGGAACACTGGATAGAATGATCTTCTCTGAGAATTCAAAGCTGGCCCCAAACACTCACTAGTTGTATAACTCTGGGTAAGTTACTTAACCCTGTTGGCCAGTTTTCTCCTCAGAAAAATGAGTTAGAAAAGGAAATAGCAAAACAGTGCAGTATCTCTGAAAGTATCTCAAGAAAACCTCAAAGGAGGTTGGTCACAAAGTGTCTGACATAACTAAACAATAATAAGATATATTTTCCTCTAGTTTCCCCTGATTTCATAGTAACCGTGAAAGATTTGGAGGGAAGTTATTGAAAACTAATGAAACTGAGAGGCAGACTGCTGTTGTGACTGAGCCACTGAAATGCAAGTCAAGAGGACCTGGGTTCAAGACCCTCCTCAGACACTTGTTGGTTGCATGACCCTGGGAAAATTATTTGCCCTCTCTATGACTCATTTTTCTCATCTACAAAATGAATCTGCTAGACTCAGAGGCTTCCACTATCCCTTCTAGATTATAATTCTATGTATCTTAGATTGGACAAAACATCCTTCTGATGATTTGCTTTCAAAACTCTTTATTAAGAAAGAGCTCCCATCCATAATGACTTGATAATCTTTAGAGATAGTTTATGTGAATTTACTGTGCCATCAGAAGAGCCTTCCCATCTGGCCCTAGCACCATTTGCCAGGATTGTGACACCTGCCACATAGTACCTTTTGTTTTTCCTTGACAATTGGAACAATCCAGTAAAAACCATTCTACTTGTCTCCACTATTTTTCATGTGGAGCTCCTTTTAAATATTTTATCTAGTCTTGGTTTGTTCTGTGTAGTCAGGTCTGGGAGATGTACCTATTATAAACATCCTTTATCCAGTGACATCCTGAACATGGCACAATCAAGGAGAAAAGGCAATTCCTATTAAGCCTGGAGAGAGGTCAGATGACAAGTTTCCAGAAGGAAGCACCCAAAACTTGTTTTTATTTTTATTTTTATTTATTTTCCTTTTTTAAAAATGTATTTTCCTTTTTTTCTTTTCCTTATTTTTTCTTTTACTACACAAGCAAAACTCCAAGTGGCCTAAATCCTTGTCCTTCACAACCTGCTCCTGGGCTCTTTGTTACTACTCTGAGCCTATTTGTTGACTTGCTCTTAACTCAGAAGCATTTGTTTTGATAGAGAAATACATTAAAATCTGATATACTGAGGGTCATTACTGCATGGCTTCCAATTTGCTAGGATGCCAGGTCTGGTGCAAAAAGACCAGAGTACCCATTCTAGCTCATCCAGTTTCTATCTATATGACTTGGGAAGTTGCTTAATCTCTCCAGGATTTAGTTTCCTCATTTGTAAAATAAAGGAGTTCAGATGAGATGGCCCCCAGGTTCCTGCCAGCTCTAGAACCATGATATTATTTTCCATATATAAGAGTGAATCACAATTCCTTGCTCTACTCTCTGGAATCAAAGGGCCTGGGATCCAAGCCTGCTTTGGTTAGTTGTGTGACCTTGGGAAGGAGTCTTGGGGCTTTACTTCCCTCCTCTGAAAAATGAAGGGGTTAGACTAGATGGCCTCTGAGATCTCTGCCACCTCTATCTAAATCTATATTCCTATGACTAATGGCCTCTGACGTCCCTGCCAGCTTTAGACCTTTGATTCTATGAGTCATCTGACTATAGAGGTAATAATTGAAGCCTTGGGAGTTAATAAGATCACCATGAGATACCATATAAATAGAAGAGAGTGCCAAGGACAGAATCTTGGGGTACTACTACACTTAAGGGCTGAGAAGAACCAGAAAAAGACACAGACAGGGGCAGGTCAGAGAGGTAGGATGAGAACCAGGAGGGTCAAGTATTTGGAAGGTTATTGGATTTAAAAATAAAATTCATAAATGTTGCCTTATAGAAACTTAGTGTTTTGAAAAGTGAAAATTTTGACAGTTTGAACATTCCTAGCATTTATTCTCCAATCAATCTCTCTAGTAGTACAAAGTTTATAATATATGCTTTGTATTTATAATTTAGTTCTACAAATTTACCACAGAAGCAGACTTTTACAAACTGTACGTTTAATCAGTAGAACTAAACATGTAAAGTTGTAGTTTAATTGAAGACTTTCCACTCTAAAAATTAAAAAATAAAAAAGACTTCCAATTCTAAACTTAGTATTATGTAGCAGATTCTCTACAGGTAATCCAAACATAGGGTGTTATGTTTACCAGTTCAATTTTGTTTTCAAAGTGCTTGGAGTCCAATGATAGATAATTGATTGAGATGCCAATTAGGGGAACCTAAATTCTGGATGTAAATTGTAAAAACAAATCCAATACTAGATCCATAAGCTTCTCGGTGGGTTACTTTTTCCTTCTTTCATTTCTTGAGGTTTTGTTGTTTTTTTTTTTTTTTACTGTTATACTTATTTCAATCGCTATTTCTAAATTGTTCAAAATATTGGCATTAAAAAGGAAGCTGGAGCTTTTTATGTCACCCAAAGGTTAATCAGAGTATTTGAGAGGAATTGCTTTTATCTAAAAAAAAAACAACTAATTTTACTTATTTGTCATGGAACAGATAAATTTACTTTTGTTTGTTCAAAAAATTAGAAGTGAGAAGTGAGTGGTTGAGATGGTTAAGGCACAGAATGGAGATTGTCCTTATCTAGGAGTAAGTGGGGGGGGGGGGAAGGATGATAGTCTGAATAAGTAAGGTTAAGAGAAGCTTGTATCTATTAATTGTTTTTCCTGTTGACTCTGACTTTATTTATGAAGGAGAATATGCAGCAACAATGACAAATGGGTAGAATCACAGACAAACGTGTAATTTTACTTTTAACTTTATATTCTCAGTATCTAGGAAACTATGGTCTTGAGGATAGCTGAGGCAGCCTACATTTCAAAAGATCTAAGTTAAAATCTAAGAAGCTATAAGTGTTGTAGTTAGGATGTTGGAGGTTCTTGTAGGTAGAATTAGCAAATGGCTTAGCCCTTTCAGTCACTTCTGGTGATGGCTATATTTTATACTCCTTTCATTTTTCCTTTTCCCTTCCTTCTGATTTTGTGGAAGGAAAAACTGTTCAAATAGATTCTCAAAGACCCCATGCTTTTAGGTCAACGGGCTTCAACACTGCCCTTTGACCCAGTTGCAGGACAGAGGAGAAGGCCACAGCTGTAGAGTTGGTAGTGAGGAATGACACTGAATGGGGCCAAAACATCTAAGGTAATTTCTGTCTTTTTTAAACCTGTTTTTAAGATGAGGAAATGGAGCCTTTAATGAAGGAAATAAGGAACATTCATAAAAGAGAGCTGGCCATTGATGGTACAAAATTACAGAGAAGACTAGAGAAGAGGGGAATGTATTCTCATCTTACTTAACCTCTTAGAATCCCTAACTTCTTTCAAAGCTCAACCCATAAGGTTATTCTTTGCATGAGACCTTTCTCTAGTCTGTCCACTTTCTAGCTGCTTCTATGCCCCCCCCCCAAATTATCTTGTATTTGTTGCAAACATACCTAGATTTGGGTAGGGTTCCTTTAATGAACAATAAGCTCTTTAAGAACAAGGACCATTTCTTGTTTGCCTCTGTACCTCCAGGACATAGCAGAGTGCTTGACATAGAGTGGACTCTAAATAAATGCTTGTTTATTGATGATGGATTGAGAGGATCCAGGGTATGTGTCAGGGAATTAACTTGAGGAAGGGAGAGAGTTATATCTGCCTCTGAGACTAGAAGGAAGGACAGTGGGAGATTTAGAGGAGGGGAGTTTAGAGAACTTGATTTGGACAGCTTCAGATCTTAATAAGTAAAAGACAAGGGCATATTGTAAGAATAAGGGCATAGGGGTTGAATTTAGAGGACTTGGGGAAACAATCTGGTATCATAATTGTAAGGAATTTGGTATAGAGGCAATAGAAAAGAAATACATTTATATATGTAAAGAATGGTTTGAAACAGTTGCCAAGTTGAAATTAGATATAATAAATTTGTATAATGTATCTAATGGGTTAGAATCATGACTCTTACTACTTTCTGAGGCAATTAGCTAGTGCAGTAGATGAAACATTGGGTCTGGACTCAGAAAGACCCGAGTTCAAATATGGCATCAGATACCCAGACAAGTCACTCACTTAACCTTTCTTTGCTTCGGTTTCCTAATCTGTAAAATGAAGATAATAATAACACCTATCTCCCAGAATTGTTGTGAGGATCAGCTAAGATAATAATTATAAAAAATCTTGCATGTGCCTAGCACCTAGTAAGTGGCTTAAAAATGTTATTTATTATTATTAATTCCTGTGTCACTTTGGACAGCATTTAACCTTTCTAGTCCTCAGTTTTCTCATATATAAAATGAGTCGGTTGGATGAAATAATCTCTAAGGTCCTTTCTAGCTCCACATCTATTCCCTAGGGAATAAGGTGGAGCCAGATAGCAAGTGGAAGCCTATCTGTATTCATTGCTCTTTCTCCCCTTTCTCTGGGTTATTTCTGTTTCCTCTGCAGAGAAATCTGCCAAAGAAGCAATTCAATTCCCACCCAGCCCATAATGCTTCCCCATCAGAGTTGGCAGAAACAACCGATTAGAACTGATGCAGATTTGGCTATGAAAACAGAGGGGGAGGAAAAGGGGGAGGAAGAAATGAATTCATCCATATGAAACAAAACCTTGATTTTTAAGCCTCTCATTCAATCCCAACAGTGCAGTTTCATGTAGATAATCTCCCCACCTTTTGTTTATCGTTACCCTATATTCCAGAGGATTGGCATCTATTTAGTGTTCCTTTGGTGGCTTTCTTTCCTTGGAAATGATAGCCTGTTTCATTTTAGGTAAGCAAAAGCAGAGGCTTCTGGGGGTTGAGAGGTGGCAAAGATCATTCACAAGAGATGAAGTGGAATTATAGTGGAGATGGCACAGAGAAAGCAATTCCTTAAATCACGATTGTACCTTCACACTCTCATAGGTATTTATAGGAAATATAAACTGTGCTCTGTGCCTAGCAGGCTATAATTTGCACATTCCTCCACCTCTTCATAAAATCTCTGGCATCCTTCAAGACTAAGATCAGACGCTACCTTCTACAGGAAACCTTTTTTGATACTCTAGTTATTAATGGTCATCCCCTCAAATTTTCTTAGGGTATTAGACTTAGAAATGGAAGGAACTTTTCAGGTCACCTACTCCAACTCCCCTCATTTCAGTTATAGAAATTGAAACAGAGAAGTTAAATGACTTGCCTAAGGACACAGAATAAGTGGCACAGAGTCAGGATTTGAATTTTAAATTTCCAGCACACCTTTAGGTGCTATAATTTCCCACTTACAGGCAATCTTGCTATAATACCACTTATGGATGCATGTGTTCCCAAATAGCATTGTTCTATGCAAAATTGGGCAATATTAACTGTAGAACTTATGAAGGAATGGGGCTAATGGTATCATACCAAAAAACTTCATCAGTAAAATAAGAGAATAGGAATTTTAAAAAAAAAGATACCACAGTTTAGGCTTGTTAAATGATTAAGAAATGCAGCATTACTATAGTAAATAGTGGCCTTGGTCTTCTGTTATTTCCCCCCTCCCCCCCCAAGACGAATTGGACAGGTTAAAACTTTGGGCCTGGGGAAGTGGGGGGTGCCTTAGACTAGCCCTTTTCTGCTCATAATTTCTGTTACATGAAAATATCTATAATAAATATGGTACTTTGCTTTGACAAAGACTCTCAAATTTGCTTGTAAAAGGGGCCATTGGAAGAGTTACATTTTTTGTTATTTCAAAGTTGGTGCAATTTTCTGAGTTCTCTGCCAGTTTCTCTCTGAATAAATTGCAGAAGCAAAAAAAAATCACATTTTTCATTTTCAAAACATCAGTTATAGCAGAACTGAATATATCATGTATGCTCTTTGAGGGCAGGGATTGTCTTGTTTGTATTTGAATCCTTCTCACTTAACACAGTGCCTAAAACATAGCAAGAACTTAACACGTGTTCTGTCTGTCTTGTCAGTCTGACGTATTTTTACCCTTTTTTTTTTTAAACTGTTACCTTCTGTCTTAGAATCAATGCCAAGTATTGGTTCCAAGGTAGAAGAGCAATATGGGCTAAGCAATTGAGGTCCTGCCCAGGGTCACACAGCTAGGAAGTATCTGATGTCAAATTTGAACCCAGGACCTTTCCTCTCTAGACCTGGTACTTTATTTATTATACTACCTAACTGCCCCCTTATATCCTTTCTTAAAGAAAAAGAAAAAAATCAGTCCTTCAGTGAAACAATTTAATAGTGACCATTATAACAAGATTTAAAGATTTTTTTGGTTAAGTAAATAAATGCCTGGGACATAATTAAATATCATTTTAGCCCAATTCTTAAGTTAATGGAGGGAAGGCAGCATTATATGGTGGAAAGAACACTAAACTTAAAGTAGTAATACTCAAGCTTGAATTCTGCCAGTATTGCATGTGTAATCATAGGCCAGGCATCAATAAAATGAGGAGGTTGGACCAAATAAACTCCAAGATTCCTTCCAGCTGTAGCTCTATGATCCTATATTCTGGCTATATGTCCTTAATCATTTGGCATTAGAACATCCATGGGCCACATAATGTTAATGAACTGACTATGACATTTCTTTCTCATCCATATCCATGGACATTCTGATCACCCTGAATTGTAGATCATTAAAGGAAATTAAAATGCCTTCTGTTGGCTGGCCAGGCATTTAATACAATCTGTGCCCCTTTTCTCTGACTCCTCTCTTCACCAATCACCCATCTCCTCTGGCTAACACAGTAGAGACAGGAAGGGAAAGAGACACTGAATGTCACTAAAAGTGTTGTACCAGCAACTATGACCAAGCCCTCTACTTTTTAAATTTTTTTTAATTTTAATAAGAAATTTACATATAAGTTTTCCAAAGTCAATACAATCCATATTGTCTCCCCTCTTTTTTCCCTCCCCACTCTGGGAGCTGACAAGCAATTCAATCTGAGTTTTATACATGTACTAACCCACAAAACATATTTCCATATTATTCATTTTTGTAAGCAAATAACTTTTTAGAACCAAAACCCCAAAGCAGATACCCAAATAAGCAAGTGATAAATCATATGTTCTCATTGCAAGCCCTCTACTTTGATAGCATAAAACTGTTATAATAACATTGTTTGGTCAATTGCTTAAATGCTGATCGGGTGGTTAGCAATGGTACACAGCAGCACTTAAGTCCTGGCAGCATTAAATAAAGCCTGCTTACTCAGCATAGGTGCATTGACATCATTCTTATAAAACTAGTTGTCCTTGCTAGTGTTGTTTCTTCTCATATGTTTTCAAAGGAGCTAGTAAGGTGAAACATCCCTTATCAGTCTGTCCATAATTGATATAATGAAAGTTTTAGAATGAATTGTTATTCAGACAAGAGACAATCTGGAATTAAAATCCCAGACTATCATGAGGATCATAGATTTAGAGCTGGAAGGGACCCGAGGGGCCCCCTAGACTAACCCCCTCATTTTACAGATAAGGGAATTGTGACTCTGGAAGGTTACTGGCAAAAGAGGTTGTAATGTAAGCCCTTAAATCCTGGTCATCAATTATTAAGTATTTAGTGGGGATCCTACTTCTCCTTTCTGGGCAGTTAGGTGACACGTTGGATGGAGTGCTGGACCTACGGTCAGGAAGACTCATCTTCCTGAGTTCAAATGTGTCCTTAGACACTAACTGTATGACCCTGGGAAAGTCACCCTTTTTTTGCCTCTGTTTTCTCATCTGTAAAATGAGCTAGAAAAGGCAATGGAAAACCACTCTAGTATCTCTGAAAAGAAAACCCTAAATGAGGTCACAAAGGATCAGTCAAGGCTAAAGAAAACAGCAATAGCAATAACTTCTCTTTTAGCACAGTGTATCTCTATGCCCTATAAGACATAGTCTCTGCTTTTCATCTAGACTTGTGAATTCAAAGAGTTGAGAAAGTAATAAAAGAGAAATTTTTTCAGTGAATAGCATGGTACAGATTCTAAAAGCAATAGGAATAGAAAGGGAAGATCAGTGAGGGTTGGAGTAATTGGGAATATTTTCATGAAATAAGTGCTTAACACATACATGTTGACTTCAGAGTAGTTGTTGAATCAGAGCTGAGTCCTGATGGACGCAGGATTTGGATGGGCAGAAAGAAGAATGAGGATAAGGAGGTTGTGTAACACAAAGGAGAGTGTTAAACTTAAACTCAGTAAGGACTGTGTTCAAATCCTGCATCTGAACCGTACTAGCTCTGTGGTCCTGAACAGATTGGTTAACTTCTCTGTGACTCAAATTCCCTACCTCTAAAATGAGAATAATAATAATAGTGCCTACCTCACAGAGTTCTTGTTAGAGTCAAATGAGATAATATGTGTAAAGCATTTTGAGACCTTTAAAGCACTATGTAAATATGGTAATGATAATTATTTTGAAAAGTAATATATGAGTAGAGAATAGCTTATTGTAATGGTTAAAAGGTTGCCAAATTGTAATAATTAAAATTAAATTGTAAGGCTTTTAGTAGCTTTAACAATTTATCACGTCAAAGTAGTGATAATAAAGAGAGGGAAATGTAGGAAAGAGGTAGAGATTAGTTTAGCTAAATGCCCTAATTGCCATTCTAATGGAATGAAGCTTATCACCGACAAAGGCTCTTTCAGGTCCAATCTCCAGTCAGAAGTCCGTGAGAGTCTCTTCAGCAAGTGTCTCCAACAAGAGTGGCACCAACACAAGAATCTGAATCTGAATGCCCATCCCAATGGGAATCCGAGTGTCCTTTCAGCAAGAGCCACCAGTGCCAGAGCCAAAGAGAGAATTTCCCTTCAGAATCTGAATGGGAATCAGAATGAGCTCCAGCCCCTTAGTCTCGCCTCTATAAGCCATTTTCTCCATCCATTAGCACTCCCACATCACGCCTTAGGAACCAATCATAGTTCCTTAATTTGCCTGACACCTCCTGGGGGTGGGGGTGCTTGTGGGATCAATTTCCTTTCTCTTTGGTTTCAACTTCCTTTCATTGTGGGCATGTATATCCTCGAAAATCTCAAAGGACCTCCAAATACCTGATTGATTAAATTAAAACAAGGGGAGATGAATTCCTTTCTCACATTATACAAAGATGACTATGGGTAGAAATAATCATACTGTATAGAAAGAACTGTGAATGATGATTACAGGATCAAAATTCTAAAGCCAGAAGGGACCAAAAGACCTAGCTACACCAACATTGTACAGTTCTTGCTGGTGAAAAAACTGAGAGTGTGGCCTAACTTAAACTTTGAAGCAAACTTGCCTTTATAATATAGGTCATATTTACCTACCACCAATTCCCATTTCTTTTTTTTTAAACCCTTACCTTCTTCCCTAGTATCAATTCTAAGACAGAAGAGCAGCAAGGGATAGACAGTTGGGGTTACATGACTTGCCCAAGGTCATACAGCTAGGAGTGTATGAGACCAGATTTTAACTCAGGTCATCCCAACTCCAGGTGATTTATTCACTATCCTACCTAGATGCCCAAATTCCTATTGAGTTTGCAGGTTTTGCATATAAGTATATAAAAGTTGAACATTAAGACAGTTTTGTTTTTCCCACTTTCAAAAAAAAAAGTGACTGCAGGGGGCAGCTGGATAGCTCAGTGGATTGAGAGCCTGAGTACTTGGACTTATTTGCTAATCTTGCACTTTTCCCACCAGATCAATGCATTTTCCATTGATTTTAGTATGAAGTGTTGCTCCCATTCAGAACACCAATAATCTTTCCACTAAAAAAAAAATTCTGACTTGTTTCAGTCTATTTCAGTCTGATTCCTTTTTAAATTGTATTAAAAGTAACAACCATCCTCTTTCTTCACAGCTAATGCATCTAAATTAGTTGAACCAAGTACCTTATAAAATTAAGCACATTCGAGTTCAATCTTTTAAATCATTTAAATTACCTTTTGAATATGTTCAATGAGTTGTCTTTCATTTAACAAATGTTGTAGAACCAGCTGCTGAAGTTTAATGAGTTAACTATCAACTCTGTAATGTCTTCCTCCTCCAGAGTCTCTGGAAAACATTAACATGCTTAAATAAGCTTGAAAAAAAATATTATCTAGTACTTTGTCCTCTGTTTAGCTGAGTTGGAGATATTATTCAAATACTGTGTCTGAGTGCAAGAATAACAGTGCAGATCGTAACCTTGTGACTGTTGCTAAGTTTCCAAGAATGCAAGCTTACCGGGAAAGAGAGAGAGAGAGAGAGAGAGAGAGAGAGAGAGAGAGAGAGAGAGAGAGAGAGAGAGAGAGAGAGAGAGAGAGAGAGAG
>NC_058133.1:394543165-394658189 GCF_016433145.1 Gracilinanus agilis | reverse complement strand
AGAGAGAGAGAGAGAGAGAGAGAGAGAGAGAGAGAGAGAGAGAGAGAGAGAGAGAGAGAGAGAGAGAGAACTTTCTATAAATAATAGCTTTGCCATCTGACTAATGGATGTTTGAGTTTTACCTAGAAAAGCTCCCCTTTTTTTTGTAGTGTTAAATTAAAAGTAGTTGATGCTTACACCTGGCAGTTTTGAGTGTCAGGAAGAATTTGCAGCTTGGAATGTGGGGCTTCTCCTGAGGCTAAAAAAAAAATAGATGAAAATGATTACCCAGTAATTCTTTCAGAAATTCTGACACTTTGGTAGAATGAGACCTTCTTTTTCAGCTAAGGTAAATTTTGCTTTTGCATTTTAAGAATAGATGCTGTGTGACCCTGGGCAAGTCACTTGGGCAGAAATGCCCTGCTTTGCCACTGCAAAGATTTTAAATTCGGTAGAGCAATATTTTAAAGCATTCCCAGAGCTGCATAAAATGTTATCTTCCTTTTCTGCCTCATGTAAGGTTTACATGAACCAGTCTTTTAGTGAATGACACCAGGCAGCCTCTTTCTTGACTTTGTAGCAATGCAGAAAGGTAGGTCTAGTTCAGGGTAGTCAGGAATTAGGAGGCCAACTTCAGCAGCCTTGGAAAAAAATAAAAGCATTTCCTTTTTTTATCCTGTTGTTTATGTGATACCCTATCTTATACTTTTTTGATCCTGGCATTTAGTTACACATCATCAGTGGGAAAACATAGACCATTACAAATAAAGTTGTCTTAGGTATTTACAGTGTTAAATTCAACAAGTGTTTCCTGAGTGGCTTCTAAATAACCAGCACTGTCATACTGTGACAGGTGTTAGGGATAAAGAGAGTAAAATGAAATAACCCCTGCCTTCAAAGAGTGTATATTCTATTGGGGGAGGGAGATAAAAACTTTATATATGCATATAAATATATATATGCATCCATGTATGTGTGTACAATCATTTTTGCTCTAACTCATTATATTTTGAAAATGCAATTTGTTCCAATTTGATTGATATATTGGGGACTTTTGAGCATAACACAAATTTTAAGCTTGTTTCTGCTCAATTTTTTCAAAGAGATACAGGAAGAAAACTCAGAAAACTTCATCCCTTCACAATAACTCTCAAGCCATAACCCTCCTAATGCACCTTTCCTCAAGTAAACTTTAGGTCTTTGTCAAGGCAGAATGTCATTTTTATTCTATATCTTCTGGGACAGTAGAAGCTGTCGGTGGACGAGAAGAGGTCTAAATTCCCACCACCACCACTACCCTCTTCATACCTTTTGCCATGACCTCCCAAGTTTTGAACCTACTCAATTAAAGGAGACTTTACCAGCCTGGGCCATGGAAACTGAGGTGAAGGTTGAGGAGGCTATTATTATTTATTGTAATATTTATGTATTTCTTATCCACTTGAACATTTGTAAAATGGTGTGGTGCTACCATTTTTATTAGGTTCCTTTCTCTGTGTGTATGTATATGACTAATAAAATTTTTGAATGTTTTGTCCAAGTCTCATTTTCCCCAAAAGCTTGGTGATTTTTATTTGTGATTTTACATAGCATGATGCTTTTGGAGAATGTATATGTTGAGTTATAGCAGAACTGACTGAATATACATATGTACGTACAAAAATGTTACTAGACAGTTTAGGGGAGGTAATCAACAACTTAGGAGAGGAGATCAAGAAAGTCTTCTTGTAGAAGATGGTGTTCTAAGTTAGGTGGGAAGGAGTTCCAGGATGGCCTCTGCAAAGGTTCTTAGGTAAAAGATGCATCATATTGCCCGATCTGACTTCCATGTCTAGTACATCATATTTGACCCCTTTGTCTTACCATATCTGATACTTTATTAATGAAAAGTTTCTGAGAGTGTTTGCCGAACTGGAGAAGGATATAAATATTTCTGCTGCTTTTTGAAAAATCATCTCCATCAAGATCAAACATTTAAAGGAAGGAATATAGCATTTATTAAAATGTACTGTGTGCAAAACATTGTGCTAAAAGTAGAAAAATAAGGCTCCCTCCTTTCACAAAGTTCCTTCAAACAAGGAGACAGCACATATGGAAGGTTGAGCTACAATTTAGATGGAAAGGCCCTGTGGTTCCTAGGGTGCAGTGACAATGGAGATAGTAATGTCATTTCCACTGAGAACTTCTTTTCCATTTCTGATGTTGAACCATTGGACAGTGCCATGATCTTAGGTGGCATTAACTTTATCTTCTGGGTCTCCAGTTGTTGTAGCTATAGCACATGGAGGAGAAATTGCCAGGTTGATTCTTCATGGAATTTGCTTCCCAAATGATACCTGAGAGCACTGTCCTGGAAGAATTGCTATTCCTAAGGCTCATGGGTTCAGGGTCCCAGGCTACCTCTAAAATGGTCTGATAGTTAATGGTGGTCAAGGGGGCAGTCATGATTTGACTTATCTGACACATGCTGACTCCCTTTTCTCCCTCAGGGTACAAATATATGGGGAGGAGGGGGTTGAGTTCTGGAGATTAATCTGGAAGCAGGGCTGGAAATTTGGGGGGCACTGCTATTCCCAAGTCTCTTGGACTAAGGATCCTGGGGCAGTCTCTCTCAGGATCTGAGGGGAGATGGCAATTGATGTGGTTGGTAGTGATGGTTTTACTTTCCTATTACATGCTTCCTCCTGGCTCTCCCTGGAGGTGTCTTGCTATTTCATCAAAACTGGTTTGCCAAGTAAGCACAAATTCTCTTAAGAAAGCAGGAAAGAGTGGGAACAGACCTGGCCATAACTTCTTTGGGAAGATACTTCCCAGCTGTGTGACCCTGGGCAAATCACTTAACCCCAATTGTCTTAGTCCTCGCCACAGAATTCCTACTAAGACAGATGGTAAGGGTTTAAAAAAAAGCTACATATCCACTAAATATTGATTTGGCTAAATTTTAAATACTTATAAGCTAAATTTAATATTCATGTTAAATAAAATAATTTTAAAAGAACTTTTTTGAGCATTTAATTTTCAACAGCCTAAATAAAATCACCCCAAACAACCATGCACAAGAATATTATTGTCATAAGTCCCTTGTGTAACATTCAGTAGGGCTTTATCATCCTATTTGATGAGCAACAAGAACATGATTTCAGTTCAACAATCTGAACCAATATTGCTATGTCGACTCAAACGATTTTATTGTATCTGTATGGTAGCTGTTTAACAACAAATTACCTATCTATGTGGTAGTCAAGAAGAGAAAATGTTCCAATTACAGATTTTTTTTCTTTTTCCTTTTTTCCTTTTCTTTTCACTACAACCTAAATATCAATAGGCCTGAAAATTTCCAAGATTTAGATCTGGAACCAATTTTAGAAGCCATCTCTTCCCAACCTTCACATTACAAATAAGAAAACTAAAACCCATAGAGCTTAAGTTGCCTTCAGTCATACAGGTAGTAAGTCACAGAGGCAGGATTCAAATGGGTTCCATTACTTCAAAGCCAGTGCTCCTTCTGCTAGATCACATTGCCTCTCTCAGAATTCAAATCTTAATTCTGAAACTTACTAGCTTTGTGACCCTAGACTAGTCACATCACCTGAGTGTTTCTTCATGTATAAAATAAGGAAAGTAATAAGTGTACTACCTGCCTCAAAGGGTTACTTTTTACCTTTAAAATACTATATTAATGTGAGCAATTTTTAGTGTTTGGATTGATCTGGCCTCTGTTTAAATCAGTAGCAAAAAAAATTAATAATAATCCTGCTATAAAAGTTATGTTTGAATCTGTTTTTTGCTGCCTCATGTCTAGACACATTCAATAGCAATGCACTGCTCAGTTTTTCATGCCTAAATGAGTCCTAGAGATGGGAAGTGGTGTCTGTGGCAGAGTCTGGCTCCTGTGACTTGACTTGACTACAAATTACTTTATGAGTCTTATTTTTAAAATCAATATGTTAGTGCCGTGTTGGCATTCTTTTACGAGTGAACTCATTTCTCTAGCTCTTGGCTGAAGGTTCTTCTCCATTAAAGTGTCATAAATTCTTTATTTCTGAATTATGATGAGTTAGAAAAATTTAGAACATGCACTTCAAATGAGACTGGGGGTAGGGCAGAGGGATGCATTTTCTGAGCCTTGAGAAAGGCTTTCTGAAAATGCCAGCTTGTTCTTTCTAGCCTCCAAGCTGCTCTGTTACAGTCACCAAATAATGTATTTCTGCTGCTCACTTAAGCAGAGCACCTACAAATACATCGCTACCATAGATCTGAATTGAATTGTTTCATTCAGTAAGCTAAGGAAAAAGCTGTGAGTACCTTCCTCCCATGGTTGTATTGAGCTCTGTTTTCTCACCAAGTAATGATGGGTAATGAGGTGTTAAAGAAGAATTTTGGCATGGTTGTTCCTGTGAATGAGAACTCAGCTAGAACTCATACCATTTCTGAATGGGAGGGAATTTGGGCTTGGTAAATTTAATGCCTGAGATTATTCTATCTTTGGCTATTGTCAAGGATTCCATGTGGTCCTTCATTTTAATTTCAAACGACACAAGTTCAGGACACATCCTACAGCCTGGAATAGTGACTTTGCTGCTTTTCTGTGATGTTAAAATTAAGATCTTCAGCTGGGAAAGCCCAAGTCAGACCATATAACCTCCCTGCTTAAAGTCTTTCAAAACTTTTCCCCTTCCTATGTTCGGACTTCAATTTTATTCTTCTCCACAGACTTTATGATTCAGAAACACCTATCTTCCTCTGTTTCTCACATTCTTCTCCCATGACTTTTCACTGGGGTACTTCCTGTGCCAGAAATTCTCTCCTTCCTTCTCTCTGCCTACTGGCTTCCTTCAAGACTCAGTTCAAGGGGCAGCTAGGTAGAACAGGGGATAGAGTGCCAGGCCTGGAGTTGGGAGGACCTGGTTCAAATGTCTAGCTAGCCCTTGCAACTGTTCCATCTTAGAATTGATACAAAGTCAGAAAGTAAAGGTTTAAAAGAAAAGGCTCAATTCAAATCTTAACATTTGTAAGAGTTCTTTCCTCTGAGATTCCCTTCTCTCCATATTCTGATGTACAAAATTTTATACAGATTGTCTTCTCTATTAGAACTGATGAATAAGAAAACTTTTAAACTTTAAAAATATCAATATTAAAATAATTTTGATTTAAAATTAAAACCTTTGAGGTCAGTGCTTATGATTTTACCTTTCCTTGTATCTCCAGAGCTCAGTACACAGTACAGTGCCTCCCACATAATAAATGTGTAATAAATAAATACTTGTTCATCAACTGATGGAATCTGTTCAGAGGATTGTATTCTACGTGACCTTCATTTTTTGGACAGCCTCATATTGTTCTTTTCCCTTATTTTTTCTTCCCTTAACATAGTCATGAAGTTGTTTGAATTCAAGTTGTTAGGATCATAATATCAGAGATTTAGAGTTGGAAGGAAGCCAACTAGTCTTTCCTCCTCATTTTACAGATGAAACACAGAAAACTCATGATTTTAAGGGATAGTTACCCAGGTTGTAAGCATCAGAAGTTGAATTTGAGGGTTTGTTTTTTTTTAATTTCTCCTGTGTCCTGAACTTGATCTCTGAAACCTGTTCATATTTTCCATGTCAATATCTATCTATATCATTGATAAACCATAACATATTTCTGGATCTATACAAGTCTGTATGGAAACTTCCTTTATCAACCCCAAAATCTCACCTTTAACTCAATAGATAAGCCATAAGTAGTCATCTTAGGTTAAGAGAAGTTAAGTGAATTATATATGATCATACAACAAGTAAAACTCTGAAATCTAAGCCTTTCTGACTCAAAAGTCTTTAAGTTCTCTTTGTATTGGCCTATGTTGCTTCTCACTTTAATAGGCATTGGGTTGTTCTTTAAATAATTTATAGGAGTTGGCAAAAAGAATTGGTATTGGGCAACTAGGTAGAGTTAGTAGATTAAAGAGCCAGGCCTGGAAATAGGAGGTCCTGAGTTCAAATGTGACCACAGACTTTTCCTAGCTTTGTGACCCTGAGAAAGTCACATAGCCCCATTTGCCTAGCGGATACTATTCTTCTGCCTTAGACTTAGTATTGATTTTAAGACCAAAAGTAAGAGTTTTAAAAAAATCACTGTTTTACAGAGAAAAAAGAATTGGCTTTCTTTTTTTTGTTTACTTATATCATTTTATATTCAATTTTCTTTCTTTTTTTGTGTTTTTTTCTTTCATGTTCACAAGAGCAAGAGAGAAAGAAAGAGAGAAATATATATGTATGCATGTATACATATCACTTCCAGATTGTAGGGGCTAGGAGCACAGATCCCTCAGGATCTAGAAAATGCACATAAAATTTTTTGGCCCTCCCTTTCTATCAGAGAAGAAGTCCTTATTTTTTTGCTTTTCTTTTATGGGATGTTCCCATTACTTAATTGTAAAATTTTGGTTAAGTATTTGGTCATAGGCTATATGTAAACTTTTTCTGTGTCATCTTCTGGCTTTCGTGTGTTGTCTGAGGCTTCCACAAACTCTCCCAAATTCCCATTTAATTTCTTATGCTGACCTGCAATGTAATGAAACCACAATGGGGACAGTCAGAGTATAGAAGGGATAGCATATGTGTGTGTTTCTATATACATGTATGTATATACACATATACATATGTGTTTATACAGTAAGAAAGGCTGGAGTAGTAGTAGAAAAAGCAACATCTTAAGCTATATGAAACAGATTATATAGAAGACTATAAGTACTAGAAGAAGTGTAATGTAAAAAAAAAAAGATCATTATAAGATAATGTAGTCAAGTAGTCAAGAAAGGCTATAGTAACCGTCTAAACAGGAGGTAAAAAAAAAAAGATCCAGAACTATGATTTGTGAATGTAAAAATGAAGACGAATCATTGAATTCCAGTGATATTAAAGTTTTGGCAGGGCAGCTGCATAGCTCAGTGGATTGATAGCCAGGCCTAAAGATGGGAGGTAGGTTCAAATCTGACCTCAGACACTTCCTAGCTATGTGACCCTGGGCAAATCAGTTAACCTCCGTTGCCTAGCCGTTACCACTCTTCTGCCTTGGAGCCAATAAATGGTATTGACTCCAAGACGGAAAGTATGGGTTAAAAAAAAGAAGAAGAAGAACTCCTACATTAGTTAGAGAGTAGGAGAAGTATCCAGTGACACAAAAACCAAGGTAGGAGAGACTTGGAGGAAGGAGTGATAAACCAGGGAGAATATCAGCCAACTTTCCAGCTTTGAAGCTTTTTGGAGCCAGTTTTAAAAATTAGATACATAGGAAGGCTTAGAGAGATTATTTGAGGTTGATGCTTAGAGTCCTCACCTATCCCATGGAAAGTAGAAGTAGAATGCAATATTCAGAAATGTCTTGTTCTCCCAAAGGAGAAAGCAAAAGAAGGAAGACAAAAGAGTAAGAGAAATGAACCAATGATGAGAACTTTGGGAAAACTTGTCATTTTAAATTCTGTTTCTGTTCTTCTCCCAACCCAACCCCTGCTGCCAAAACATAAATCTACAGTTTTTCCCTTATGGATTAGTAATAGTCTGGCTAATACAGAAGTTAGAAAAATTAGGTAGATTTTGTATATTCCTTCAATTTTTCATCTTTTTATTCTGTTCCTAAGAATTACACTATATTATTTTATTTTCCAAGTTGTTGCTCAGAGAGAGACTAGTCCATGCATTAATATATCCAGTGTAGTTTCATTCCTGTGCTGCTGAAACCACTTTGAAACTGATTTCTTGGAGATCTTCTTCCTTTTAGAAATTCCCTCTCCCCAAAGATAAAATGTCTTTTATTAAAAAGCAAAGTTTTCATTGCAAAATGTTATTCAAAGCAACTCTGTAATTCTTCTGGGCCTTCAGCAAGCAGGTGCTTTGCCCTTTGCCAATGGATAAACTGGAGCAGAGAGTGATTTTGCACTTAGCAACAGAGAATTAGACCTGAGGCTTTTGGGTTTCTAGTGTGCTTCTCTCGAGAGATTAACTAGTAAAATGTGAAGGAATCTCTGCCCAAGGCAAGGAACAGGCCATATAAGACTTGCTATAGCATAGGATAGCTTCCATTCAGGAGATTTCTTTGTAAAGACACCATCTCATTCCTCATGAATAAATGATGCTGGAATCTGTGGCAAATATTTTCATTCCTATAGATTGTAAGTATGCGCTCCAAGAAAAAATAAAATGTTATTTGAAAAAATTTATAGTAGCTTGACTGTGAGGAGAGTTCACACAGTTCATGAGCTTCATATAAAATGTGTAAGCTCTCATATTATTATTATTAATGTGACTTTCTGTTCCACCCCATTTTCAAAGTTTCATTGAAACAAATGAGGCAGGAATTTCATTCATCACTGGATATCTTTACTCAATGATGGACTACTTTTGTGTCAGTGTTGCATTCTAGGGTGCTGTCATGTACAGGTCACTTGAATGACCTGATTGAAATATGTTAGGTACAATGAAGGTAGGATTCAAACAGCAAATTTAAGTGCTTTCTATGTGCCAGGAAACGTGCTAGGCATTAGAGATATAAAGATAGTCTCTGTCCTCAAGGAATTTATATACAATTAGATTAACATCTTACATGTAGAAGTATATGCAAAAATATATAAAAATCAAATATATAAAGTCAATCAAAGCTGAAAAGAGGCAGTAGCATCTGGGGAGGAGTGGGAAGGGATTCCTATAGGAGAGGGGGCTTGAGCTAAGCTTTGAAGGCATGCCAAAGCTATATGAAACAGTGCCTGCAGTTGAAGATGTATAATTATACCCTAGATGAAGAAATAAAATTGCAGCTCAGTTCAGCAAATTTATTGCAAGGAATGGTTTTCATGGAAATACAAAAATGATCAAGACCTACATATTCAAGGAACTCATAATTTATCAGGTCAGGATATATATACAAATAACTAGAACATATAGTAGAACATATATGTTATATAAGAGAAACTAAAAATATTTTATGGGTACAGATATTTCATGTGATTGGGAAGAAGAGAGAAGCTTTCCCTTAAGGCAGGGGTTCTGGAGAGGGCTTTAAAATATCATGCATGGGGCAGCTGGGTAGCTCAGTGGAGTGAGAGTCAGGCCTAGAGACAGGAGGTCCTAGGTTCAAACCCGGCCTCAGCCACTTCCCAGCTGTGTGACCCTGGGCAAGTCACTTGACCCCCATTGCCCACCCTTACCAATCTTCCACCTATGAGACAATACACCAAAGTACAAGGGTTTAAAAAAAATATCATGCATGGCTTATGGGAAAGAAAGAAGGCCTTAAAGATCTATGAAATAAGGAGCAGCTAGGTGGCTCAATGAATTAAGAGCCAGCGCTAGAGACAGGTCAGATCTGGCCTCAGATACTTCCTAGCTGTGTTAACCTGGACAAGTCACTTAATCCCCATTGCCTAACACTTGCCACTCTTTTGCCTTGGAACCAATACACAATATTGAATCTAAGATAGAAGGCAAGGGTTGTTTTGGGGATTTTTTAAGATCTATGAACTAACATAAAACTAACATTAAAAAAACTATCATAAAAAAGAAGAATCATGGTAAAATTCAGAGGAATATTTAGAAAGCAGCAAGTAACCTAATTGCTTGGGACATACTGGTATTTATGGGGGGAATAGGAAGAGACAAGATCTGAGATGCTACATAAAGGAGTTTAAATTTTATTGCTATAGTGAAAAAAAGTCACTGGGTTTGGAATCACTGGTCCTAGACTTTGGATAGATTGTGTAAATGGAAGGTAATTGTCATTCTCCTGGTTAAATAGCCTATTTGGAACATGATGGCAGTCCTACAACATACTCCTCAGAGGAAGGGAAAATTCAAAATACACCCTTGCCACTGCCTCAGTACCTGATCCTGGCCTGTTTGAACATAGGATCCCATTGTATTCTTTATCAAGGTAGTAAATCAGGACACAGGCTCATCTGATTTAAACCCTCTGAGACCTAAGACAGTTCCTCCACAGAGCTACTGGAGCATCCATTGGTGGAACTGACAAGTCCTTTCTTTAAATCAATTGATTGTTTTGACTATTTGGGGAGATGGGATTTCACTGATGATGGAAATACAGCCTTCATGACCAGGGACAGAGGGAAAGATGGTGGAATGCTTACAGTCTTTATAGGAGACTTTTGGGTATTTCTAATTGCTGTTTTTTTTTTTTAAATTTAAATGGAAATTCCCTATATACTTTTCTTTGTGTGTGGGAGAGAGCTTGAGAATGGGGGCCATGAACAAAGATACAGAGAATAGGTGAGGGTGAAAGACAGAGAAAAATGCCTATAATCAACATAGACTAACCGAATAGGAAGAGAGATGCACAGGAAGAATGGGGAGACATAGACACAATAGAGCAAAAAAAAAGAAAGAAGGTGAAATGCAAAAATATGGAAACAACATAGTTGTTTGTATCTTTTCTTCTTCAACCCTCTGACCTCAGCTATAACAGTAATAGAGTTAAATATTGAGCTAATCAGGAGATGGAATGAAGATTTTTATAGTACGTGGGTAGTTACCTTGAGAATTATATGGTTCAGTGACTTTATTTTCCCTCAAGAAAAGATATTGGAGGATGTTCATAAAAATAATATCGAAAGGAGGTAGCTAGGTGGCTTAGTGATAGAGAACCAGACCTACAGACAGAAAGTCCTGGGTTCAAATATGGTGGAATGCTTATAATCTTTATAGGAGAACTGTGACAAAGATGAACTTTCAATTAATTGAAGTGTCAGTGACCACTAAATAATTTTAATTACAAAAACATATTCACTTCCACAGCACTTGGGTATTTGTAATTACTGGTTTTTTTAATTTAAATGGAAATTCCCAATATTCTTTTCTTTGTCTCAGAAATGTCTTAGCTGTGTGACCCTGAGCAAGACAATTCACCTCAGTTGCCATGCCCTTACCGCTGTTCTGTCTTGGAACCATTAGTTAGTATCAATCCTATGACAAAAGGTAAGGGTAGGAGTAGAAGGAGGGAGAGGTAAGGAGAAAGAGAGAGAAGGGTGGGGTGCAATATAGAAAGGTCCTTGAAGGAGTCTAAAAGTTTAAAGAGAATGTTTCCACATCTAGGCCTAATAATCTAGCCCTTAAAAGCTTTGTAGAACTTTGTAAATCGAATATGGTTGTTTGTTGTTTTTTGACTCTCAGACAATGATATTATCAGAACTCTCCAAAAAATAGCAAATTATGATTTCTAAAAATATTAAGACAGCATAATGTAATAACACCACAGTTTAGATCAGACTTCCTAAAAGGACTTTAGATAATTTTTTAAAGCTTTGACAGATTGATGATTGAACTACAATGCTAAAAGAGATAATCATTTCAGTATATATTCTTCAGAACATGGTGACCCCCAAAATATGGGTTAAAAAAAAGCATTGTTTGCACGCTGAGCCACCTTCACTTTCTGTCAGTACAGTGCCTCATAGTTTCATTTTTTTAGTTATTCCTTGGGATTATAATCCTGTCTCAAGAAGACCCTTTTGAAAATGTAAACAGCAATCCAATACATTTTCTATTATTCTATTAACATGGATTTAATTTTCCAGTTAAAATTTAAGAAGTTAGTCCCATGAAGGAATGAGGACATCAGTTTGGTAAACAAATTTATATAGAGAGTGAACTAAGTACAATAAATACTTGAATGAATGAGAACGTAAATAAGCAATCAGGAAGGACAGAAAGCAGGCTCAGGTGGCCAGGAAGCAGGCTCGGGTGGGTCACTGCAGAAAGGGCCATGGGTATTTCCAGGACCAGGCATGAAAATCAAATACTCTGACATACACACATTTGGAGATTGGATTCTACCTAGTTCTTTAGATTCTTCATTGTAACCCTTATGAATTGACTCATTCTCCCACCAAAAACAAAAACAAAAAACCCACAGAGAGTAAAATTTTTTGGCATTCAAGATAAATGCATTTATGAAAAGTTAATACCAGCAATTATCACTCATTGCATTTAATGTGTGTTGTGTAGCTTTGACCTGATCAGGGAGCAGCATGAGAATATCCTAGAATGGAAATAACCTTCATGGAAGTAAAAGGACATACAATTCCAACTTCCTCTGCTTCACAGTTTTCCTGGGCATAACCACCCCTGAGAAATTACATTACAGAAAGTAATGAGGAGAAGGGAGGGCAGAAAAGGAGAAAGTGGTCTTTGGAGCTGGAAATTTACTGGTAGAGATCTGCTGCTTCCCTGGTATTATTGAGTTTATCCAGAGGGGAAGGAATCCGCGACAGGAAATTGTAAGGAATAAAGAAACATAAGCTCTAGAGGCTGATTACACAATCTGGTGATTAATATAAAAATTGAAAATGATCCTACAAAATTTAGTCCTTGGAAAAGGAAGTCTGGGAGCCACTGATAGTAAATTAAACTTGGACTACAGAAGCATGCCAATGATTTTTCTGCTATATTTTTATTTTATTTGAATGACTCAAGATGCCAGTTGTAAAGGGTCACAGAAACATTAAAGAATGATTTGGGTTTTGTTTTGTTTTTAAGTTTCCTTGTTATGAACATCCATCAGTAATGGGCATTCTGAACTAGAAATGCATTCTGGTAAGCCAAATAAACCATTTCTCCTAACCTACATGATTTATAGGACACTACTGAGATGAGCATAGTGATTTGAACAAATAAATCCAATTGGAATAAAATTCCAGTAGGGCAGAATCCAGTTAGCTAGAATATTCAATTAATTGAATTTCTCCATCCCGTCACATGCTTTGTAAGTAAAAGAAATAAATGACAACAAAATAAGTCAGTAATGGATTTATTTAGTTTAACCAAAAAAAAACCAAACACTGTGTATTATCATTGATAAGGAGAAATTAGTAAGTAGCATGGTATAGTGGGGAAAGGTCTGAATTTGAAGTCATCAGACCCATGTTAGAAATTGGACATGTTGCTCTAATTCCTGTATGAGGCTAGGAAAATAATTTTTCACTCTTTTGTCATATGCAAAAGAGGAGAGGGAAGGTAAGGAAAGACTGAAAAAGCTTTAAATCCTTTGTTCCAGTGGCAATTAGGTGACTCAGTGGATTGAGAGCCACCTAAATTTCATAATACTCTGGAAGTTGTATTGAGAATCATGGGATACATATGGTTTAGTGACTTTATTTTTCCTCAAGAAAAGAGACTGGAGGATGTTCATAGAAATAATATAGAAAGGAGGCAGTTAGGTGGCTCAGTGGATAAAGAACCAAGCCTGGAGTCAGGAGTGCTTGGATTTAAATATGACCTCAGAAATTTCCTAACTGTATGGTCCTGGGCAAATCAGTTAACCCCTATTGCCTAGCCCTTACTGCCCTTCTGCTTTGTAACCAGTACATAGTATTGATTCTAAGATGGAAGGTATGGGTTAAAAAAAAAAAAAGAAAAGAGAAAAAAAAGGACCTTGATGGTGATGTCAAAGCTCTACCTATACACACCTGACTCTTTCTTCTCTTTTCTGAAACCAACAGAGAAGCAGGCTGTCACTTAAATAACCAGCTAGGGATTATGATCTTTATTTTGGCCACCAGCTACCTGGAGAAGAAGATATTCTGTGTCTATGTGAGGGCTTTCCCAACAGCTACATTCTATCCCAGTGCTTACAAATGATACTCGGGCTACACATGAGTACCCTTACCTCCCTCTCCAGCTTCCCTGAGCTCTTCCAGGTGGGGGACACTGGTCATAGACTTTATATAGATCTAGGAATATGAGCTATAATATGGTTGTCAAACATTAGAAAAATGGAAGACTCTCATTTCTGCTCTGAGCCATCACTGCTTAGGGAAGATATTTCCCAGCTTCCTGATCTCTTGGATCATAAGTTCATTCTTGAACCCATATGGCAAGAGGGATGGTTATAAATCTAGTTACAAATACATTTTACTTTTTATCAGGGCAGAGGAGGGAATGCATATAGTTCATAAATTCAAAAAATTTTCTAATTAGAATACAAGTATCATAACCATGGAAAGAGTGTTAGAATTTGGGGGTTTTGTTGTTTTTTTTTAACCCTTACTTTCTGTCTCAGTAACAACTCTAAGACAGAAGGGCAAAGGCTAGACAAATGGGGTTCTTAAGTGATTTGTCCAGGGTCTCACATCTACGAAGTGTTTGAGGTCATATTTGATCATCCTTCTATCCTCTGAGCCACCTAGCTGCCCTAGAATCTGAGTGTAAGACCCTTACATGCCTCCTCCTTCCTTTGTGATCTTTGACAAGTAGCTTTAGCTTCAGAGGACTTCATTTCCTCATTTATAAAAAATAAGTGAAGAACTAAATGACCAAGTTCTCTTCCAATTTTATCTATAATCCTATGATCTCAAATTCCTCCACTCCCTTAAAAAAAAGAGAGAGAGCTAGAATACCACACTTTCTAATTATTCTGTCAAATTAAAGTTTTATTATATATTATTCAGGCAGTGACTACCTTGTAAATCCTGAAACATCTGTAATTGAAGTTCTCTAAATTTCTATTTATTATCTGAATTTTATTGCCCTCTGCTTCCTTTTTAAATTTGAATTTATCTCTAGCAATAGACTTTTTTATAAGGTTAACCTGAAGAATAAGAGGAAAGGTTTTTTCTTAACCTCAAAATAGAGATAATACTTCTAAATGTAGTCAACTCACAAGTAATTAGGAACTACTGGATCACTGGTGAATTCCATGAGAGCAAGAATAGTTCCTTATCATAAGCTGACATCTCCCTCTGCACCTATCACAGGTCTTTGTACACGATAAGTGTTTAAATTATTGGATAGTTGAATTTGTTGACTTTATAGTTGAGTTATCTAGGCCAGGGTTGTTGGCTAGGAAGCTCCAGTATTGGCAGCTAACTAATGATACTGTTCAAATATATTTGGATGTTGGCAACACTTTTTAGCTTCCCTTTTAGTACAGTGTCACGCATAAATGGCACGTTCCCTAACTTCACTAGCATTATTCTCAACCTTGCCCCCAACTATGTGTTGGATGACCTTTAGCCTTCAGAAAATTGCAAGCTGCTATTTTGGCAAGCAATAAAGTCCTATTGAATACCATTGATGGAGGATTTTTGCTTCTCTTCTTTTTCCTCTTTCTTGCCCCTTGACTATTTCTTTGTTTATTAATGTGTTCTTTGTTTCTCAGTCAGGGTAATTAAAAGTAAATGAAACTTAAAGTAATCAATTTGAGCAACTATGGCAAAGAATAGGCAAATATGTGATGTTAAAGCAGGTGCTTGAAGATAATATTTTAACAACTACAGTTGCTTAGCCCTTACTGTTCTTCTGCCTTGGAACCAATACTTGTATTATTCTAAGACAGAAGGTAAGGGTTTAGAAAATAAAATAAACCGTGAGGAAACAACTTGTATATATGTCAGTACATATAAAATAAACATATGGTAGTTGAGCACACTAGCATGTGGAATCAGAGAAGGCTTCATGTAGAAGATAATATACTTGAGCTGATTTTTGAAGGAAGTAGGGAATTCTTTTGAGGTGGAGGTGAGGAGGAACTGAATTCTAGAAATGAGAGTTAGGGTAAAGACACAGAGATGGGAAATAGATACCGAAGGAATGAGAAGGCTAATTGTATGTCTAAACCATAAATGGGAAGAGGAGAGTCGTATAATGAAGCTAGAAAAATAGTTTAGGACCAAGTTAGAGAAAGGCTTTAAAAGCCAATAGAAGAGTTTATGTTTAATGTCAGTTAGCACTTATTAAATACTTGTAGTATACCTAAAAGGGAGTTTTTGGAGTTTGTGGAAAGTATGGAGTAGGAGAGTGACTAAGGAAGAGAGAGAGACAGAAAGACAGAGAGACACAGACACATAAGGAATAATTGGTAGGCCATTGCAACAGCCCAAGCAAGAGGTAATGAGGTTGTGAACACAATGGTTATAAACTTAGGAAACTGGAAGAATAGTGATGCCTT
Source organism: Gracilinanus agilis (assembly GCF_016433145.1). NCBI lineage: Eukaryota > Metazoa > Chordata > Mammalia > Didelphimorphia > Didelphidae > Gracilinanus > Gracilinanus agilis. The sequence continues at coordinate 394,642,277 of NC_058133.1, read as the reverse complement.
GACAGATATAGTGCTGTTTGGCATTTTTTCCCTAGCCCAAGATTAGGATTTTTTAATTGTGTCCTAAGACAGTCAGATGAAACAGAAACTCTGAGAAAATATTTGCCTTTTTTCTTCACAGTCAAAAAAAGAGATTCAAAAACAAAAACAAAAATCATCAGAGATATTTATAGGTGGGGAAATGGTTTTGTACATGAGGCATAATATTGTATGTTCAAGATAACTCATGGATCAAAAGATGAAATCCCTTATATCACTTCTCTTTGCAAAAAGTTTGGATGGAACATCTATTCAGTCAAAACCAGCATATTCTGTTGAAATATCATCCAGGTTTTCCCAAGAAGACCTCTGGATGGCATATTAGTCCTGCAATATCCTTAGAAGGCTCTACTAATGATCAAATGATAGGATAACTCTCAGAACTGTTAAAATAACAGAGGAAAAAGAATGAAGTAGAAGCTATTCAAACTTTTGTTCTTTCCTTGTGGCTTCTGGTGTTTTCTCAGCCTCCTCAAAAACCACTCTGACCTTCAAAGGATTCCTCAACCTCTGCCACTAAAGCTCCTTTGGTCTTCCTTACTGCCTCCTCAGCTACTGAAGCCACCATGACCACCAGAGAGACCTTCAAAACTACTGGGTTTGACTCAGCCCAGTTACATTGTTTCCCTTCCATGACCCATTTCACAGCTTTAACATCCTCTTCAGAGTTGAAGTCCACAGAACAGAACCCTTTAGACAACACTGCCTCCTTGAATGTAACTATCCTGGCACCAAATGACCTATGAAACATCACATATACAATAAAAAAATTCATGAAGAAAAGTTAAATCAATAAAATGATGGTGCTTTGAGATCTTCTATGAGATTCCAACAGTTCCTTCTTTGCCTGTGGATAGCATTTTTTTTATCATGAGATCCTTGGGGTTATCTTAGAACTTTGTTTTGATGATGATAGTTGAGTCCATCACAGTTGATCATTATTCAGTGTTTCTGTTATTGTATACACTATTCTCCTGGTTCTGTTAGATTCACTTTGCATCAGTTCATATAAATCTTTCCAGGTTTTTCTGAAGTCTTTCTGTTCATCATTTTTTATAGCACAACAGTTTTCCATTTCAACTATATACCACAGCTTGTTCAGCCATTTCTCAGTTAATGAAATACACCCCTGAGTTTCCCATTCTTTGCCAATAAGAAGAGGTGCTAAGAATATTTTTATACAAGTAGGTCCTTTCCCCCCATCTCTGAGCTCTTTGGGATATAGACCCAGTTGTGTATTACTGGGTCTAAGAGTATGCACACTTTTATGACCCTTTGGATGAGGTTCCATATTGCTCTCCAGAATGGTTGTATCAGTTCACAGTTCTACCAACAGTGTGCTAATGTCCCAATTTTCCCCCATCCCCTCCAACTTTTATTATTTTCTTTTTTGGTCATATTAGCCACTCTGATAGGTATGAGGTAGTATTTTAGAGTTGTTTTAACTTGCATTTTTCTAATCAGTAGTGATTTGGAAACTCCAAAAATTATTCTTCCTCTTGAATTCTCTTGTCTTGATTTTTCTCCTTTGTGTAGTCCAGAATGAGTGGTCAACTGTTGATCTCAGTTCTCTATTTCTCTTCCAGGGCCTTGTCCATGTCTGATTCTGTCTTAAATTCAATGTAGGCATTTCTTTTGGGTGTCCTGTCTTTGGTTCAGAGCAGTCTAACATCAATAACATCTTCAAATACTTCCTTTATTTCCTCCTGAGTTACTTCATTAGGCAGATTCTTGATGGGCACCCTTACATCTTGATCTTTTTTGTTTTCTTTTACCTTTTCTAGTTTCATTTCAGTGCCAAGGACTTTAGAGTCATTGAGTTTCAGAGCCTTTTCCGTATCTTCAGCTGGTTCGGATTCCATATAACCAAACTTCTTGGTGTTGCTAATTAGTATGTCCACTACAAAAAAAGTTCATTTTTTTTGTAAAGAAGGCCATGATGCCAGTTTTTAGTTCAGAAGTGGCTTTGTTGAAGTTCAAATTATCAGCAAAAAGAGATTGAAATTTGTAGGTGCTTCAACTTATAATTTCTGTTTCTTAGCTTTGGGAGCTTTTGGTTTACCCTTCTTTGATGGACACGTTCTCTTCTTCCTTCTCTTCATCTTTGTCTTTCTCCTCCTATGATTCCCTAGCTTTCCTAGGATTAGCTTTCACAGAAGGAGCCTTCCTTTTGGCAGGTATAGTATCTGTAACTTCTTCAGTCATTGTCATCTTCGTACTCATCACAGTAACCTTTTGCCCCTCCCTCAGAGTCTTTTTTGTCTGGAGATGATCCCATTTTTGGTTTTGTTGCTTTGAGTGGTTCAGATTCTTCATCCTTCTCATCTTTACTGTGCTCTTTTTCAAATTCGTTGTCTTCTTTTTTGGCATTCTTACCATTTTTTGACCCTTTGGTCAAAGAGACTGTTAACTTTTGCTGAAGTGGCTTCCTTCTTGCCTGGTGTGATAACAGCTTTGGCTGGGCTACCATTTTCTTGGAAGGGGCCATGACTGTCATCTTACCGTGTACCATGACTGCTTTCTTGGCAGGTATGAAGGTAACAGTAGCTTTTTTGGTTAGAGATACCTCTCTACAAGTATGGGTAAAAATGGAATAGAAATATAGGATTATAATTGAGGGGATGATAGTCTCATGGAAATTTCAGTTTGTCTGTAGTCAGCCAGAAAGGAACCAGTACTTCCATTAAAGAAAGAGGATGATTAAGAGACAATCTATTGAAGAAGACAGGAAAGGATGGGTTCAAGACATGTAAAGGGGTTGATCTTGGCTAAGAGAAGATCACCTCATTGTCAGTCAATAAGCATTTATTAAGTATCTTTTATGTGCCAGGCATTGTGGTAAATGCTAGGGGTACAAAAAGAGGCAAAAGATAATCCTTGCCCTCAAGGAGCTCCCAATCTAATAGGGGAAGACAATAAGCCAACAAGTACTTACAGACTATATGCTAACTAACTGATTTATGGGAGGTTTGAAGAGAGGAAATACTGTGATTTATTGTGATTAAATGTGGGCCAGAGAGTCCAATAGGGGTCTCGAATCTGAGGCAAGGGTGAGAGATAACAAAGGGTTAAAAGAATGACACAGTGCCAGCAGGCTTCTAACGATCTTTATTTATTCCATCATGATTCTCCTCCATCAGATTTCTGACTCTCTCTGAGCCAGAAGCAATGTATATTTATCTTCTCTACCAAGCTAGCTTATTATAGGAATCAAATGGTCAACAAAAAATAATTTTAACTAGAGCCTGGAATCTGGAGCTCGGGAGGGAATTTCTTCCTATCCTCCATATCTTTATCTCCAAGGTTGCACTGTTATCTGCAACTGTGCCCTCTTTCTGACCTTTACAAGAGGAGAAGAGGGGAAAGCATTTGGGGGAAATTTCACCCCTTGGTCCCCCACAAGGAAAGAAGAGGCAGCTTAGAATTGTTACTGTAGTCAATGGAACAGTGAATCAGTTAGGAAGTACTTAAAACCATGTTGAAGTAAGGACCTACTAGATGTAAGGTAACATCGATTCAACATATTTGCTAAGTGAAACATAACAGAAAAGCAGATGTTTTCCTGAAGAAAAAACTCCATCACATTCTTTTCAGAAGACATACTACATCTACAGTGTCACTGCAGAATTGTTTGGGATAATAGGGAATTAACTAGAACAAAACTCAAAAATGGCAGTTTCTATAGTAAAGGACTAAATGTGTCTCCTTTTTGTCTCCCTAACTTTGTAGCATCTGAAAACTCCCAAGTGCAAGACAAAAAGGCTCCTGCACCTGGCCGCCCCACCACTGCTACTTTAGGACCAAGTCGAAACCCACCAGGAAACAAACCAGGTGAGCCTATCTAAAAGTCAACACTAAATTCCACAGAGTAACTCACAAATGTAGGGTCTTGGCAGGAAGATATAATCTGAGCTGGGAAGCAGTGAGTCCATAAAAATAAATGTAAATACCTACCAATGGGTTTAAAAAAGGTCAACTTCCCAAGGATAAGGGGGAGAGGGTTCTATGGCTAGACTACCATTCATGAGAAAAAAGATGTAGGAGTTTCAGTCCACAAACTTCATATGAATAAAATAGTATGAAATGGCAGTCAAAAAGCAATGTAAACTTTGACTGCAATGAGAAGTAGTGTTCAAAATAGAGAAGGTAAAGACCCTCTTATATAACCTGCCATTCCCAGTTCTGGACACCATGTTTTAGGAAGAACATTTATAACTTTAAGAATATTCAATGATAGCAGGCAGGAGTATGAGACCTTAGCACCTATCTCTGTGAAGATCATAGGGTGTTTAGCCTAAAGAAAACATTGGGGTGCTTCATAAATGTTGCCTAGTAATTAGAAAACTATCATGGAAGAGCAATTCAATTCTGCATCTCACTTTAAGACAGAACTTGGACTGATGGGTGGGAATTGCTAAAAGGCAGATCTCAATTTGATATACTTTGAACCATCAAAAGTGGAATTGCTACCTGGGAGGTAACAGGTTCCCCCTCATTAGAGACTATCAGTGGTAGGCTTGTTGGCTTCTTCTTGGGTATCTTAAAAAAGGATTTCTTATTCAGGTACAAGTTGGACATATTGACCTGTGAAAGCCCTTCCAGTTTATAAAATTATATCCCCTAAATCATCATTCTCCAAACTTTCAAAATTACTCCATAAGTAAACTTTTTAAGAGCACACTCCCATATGTGTACATCTGCTTATTTGTGAATTGTGTATATGTACTACCAAAGTAATAGTCATTTACATTATTAAACTTACAAAAATAGTCTTTCAAAACCAAGGTAAAGATGAAATAACAGTTTGAAACAATTTTTTCACTAATTATATTTTATTCCCACTAAAATATAATTAATGAAGTTTATTAAAATTATTAAAATATACTTAAAGTATAAATAATGAAATTTTAGTGAAAGCAATGGGTTTGGATACACTGATTTAACACATATTGTGGTTCAAGAGTTTGGTTAGGGCTTCAGTTTATTTCAATATTTGGTTTTTATTATCATTGTTGCCAGGAAGATAACTTGCAGACAGAGAGAGAGATAAATAAATAGATGGATAGATGTAAAAGAAGTGCAAAATTACATGTACTAAATGATGGTCTTCATTTTCAATTCAGTCTACTAATTATGCAAAGGCTTTTATTGAAATCTAACTAACACATTTCTTTTCTCTGATGTCAATCAGTTGTTCTTGCAAACTCTTGACAGATTGCTGTATCATTTGTTTTTTTTTTTACAAATAGACCAAATAAGATAGCATTTGTAAAGCACTTTGCAAATCTTAAAGTGTTATGTAGTATTATGTAGCTATCATTATTAACAACAACAATAGTAATAATAAATAAGTTAAAAACGCATTGAAACTCCTCATTTGGAAGATTTTTAAACAGATTTGAAAATTCTGTTTTCAGGGGTTTTTTAAGTGTGCTGATGTGAGTGTTTTTAGAGGTGACATAAGTCATTTTTATCAATACAAAAAGAAGAGAATAAGTTTCCAAGAAGAGAGGGTGATCAATAGTGTTAAATGCTACAGAGCAACAAAGAAAAATGAAGATTGATAAAAGTCTAGCATGTCTGGCAGATAAGGCATCAACTAGTATCTTGGAAAAGAATAGTTTAGCCAAGTACAGAATCAAATATAGCAAGAATGTTAAGAACATACAGGAGATTAGAAAACTATGGTACTGGGGCCAGCTAGGTGGCTTAGTGGATTGAGAATTAGGATAAGAGATGGGAGGACCTGGGTTCCAATCTAGCCTCAGACACTTCCTAGATGTGTGACCCTGGGCAAGTAAAAGGTGGAGGTGGAGTGGGGTGGAGAGAGCTAGCTATGGTGCCCTTGATGGACAGAGGGAAGTTATTCAGAGTTTAGAAATGGATATAACTCATTTCTATTTGTTACTTTGCTCCATATTTTATTGATGTCCAACTCTTTAAGCTTTTCAAAAATCATTTTAAAAAATTTTTACATTTAGCAAATTGTAAAGAGAATTATATTCCTCTCCTTTGCTATATAATTATAGTGTAATTTCACCAAGATTTCATTTATATACAGTATTTAGAATGTTAGGTGTATGCCCTGCTGGGTGCAAAACAAGGAAGTAACTACACATAATACAAACATCATCTCAACTCATGTATTCATAAATTGTTCTATTTGGCAGGGAGAGAATATGTGGAATAATAAAATGATTAAAAAAAAAAACACTGAGAAAAGCATAATGATAGCCTGAATGTAAAGAAAGATGGAGCTTATGTTCTCTGAAACATTTCCTCCTTCTGTGTCCTAGATAGAACTGTGTCTGTTTGTTGATCAGCAGTGAATTGGTGGGACTAGGAAGGAAAAAAAAGCAACTGCAGAATCCTTGGAAAACAGCTCCACTTGTTCTAGGCTTTCATATTTTATTATTCTTGGAAGCAGGGTCTTGATAGAGAATGAATGTTAGCTTATAATCAAAAGGAAAGCTGGGAAAGGACCTAAGTAGATATAGAAGGAAGAAATGATTTACATAATCAACAAAGAAATTGGAATGAGCATGTTGGGTTTTCCCAGCTCTGCTACTAACTGATCCCAACTCCCTGATGAGTAGTGGTCACTTGAAGGCTTACTGGAGGACAAGTAGCTAATAGGATGACCTTCTTACCCTCATACTTAGAGTTTATATTCTTGAAGCATTTCTTATCACCAGTGCTGGAAAGAAAGGAATATTCTTTATTTGGAAACCTCGTCTGACCCAGTTGGAAGAACAAATAGCAAAATGGACAGAGTTTCTGATTGGAAGTCATAATGCCTAACTAGCTTTAAGGACAGCTCCCTAAAGCTCAATTTTTTTCATCTGTAAAATGGAGATAATGCCACTTGCATAATAACTTACCGAGATATTGTAAGGTTCAGATGAGCTATTGACAATTTTCCTTTGTTGGGTTGGTACAAATAAATACCTTTTGTTTAATGCTAGGTATTACATATATTTTATATGCATATAAAATATGTACATATTTTTAACCCATGCCCTCCATCTTAGAATCAATACTATATATTGATTCCAAAACAGGAAAGCGAGCAGTAAGGACTACACAATTGAAGTTAGGTGACTTGCCCAGGGTGACATAGCTAGGAAGTGTCTGAGGCCTGATTCGAACCCTGTGCCTTTTGTCTTCTGGGCTGGCTCTCAATCCACTGAGTCCCCTCATTGCCCCCACCAGGCATTCTATTTTAAGGAAAATATTAATAAACCATAATCTTGTCAGAAGAGGGAAAATATTACAAGAGGAGACTTAAAGGTAAATCAAATTCTATCAATTTATTTGGTGTGTATTTGTTAAGCAACTGCTAGTCTCAGAAAGCTAAACACTTAAGACATAAAGACAAAAATTAAATAGTACCTACTTCTCAAGTGGGAATGATGGGACCAGTGTTAACGATTCTACCAAAGAGAAACAGTGGGATGGCAGGAGGAATTAGGGGAAATCATGATAGTCGTTCTGTAGCAAGTGGCCCTTGAATGGAGACTTAAAGGAAAGTAGAGATTCTTCAAGACAAAAGTGAAGAGAGAGCACATTCCAGACCCTGGGAATTCTCTATAACAAGGTATCAAGATGGAGAAAGAAGCATGCATTGGAAATAGCAGTCAGACTGGAAGTTGGCTGGAAAAAGAGCATGTAAAGTATGCAAATAGTGTTATTGCACAAGAAGTCTGGAAAGGTGGTCTAACATCTGATTGTGAAACATCTTGAATGCCAAAGAAGTTGATCTTTTATCTTAGGTACCATGGAGAGCTACTAGAGTTTCTTGTGCAGTGATATGATTAGCCCTGAATTTATGGAGGGTGAGTTTGTGTGGAGGATAGATTAGAGAGGAGGGACTAGATGCAAGGACACTAGGTAAAAGACTATTGGAGTAGTGCAATAATAACTGATGATGCCTTGGTTTTGAATGGTTGTGTAAATAGAAAGGGACAGATGTGAGAGATATTGAGGAGGTGAAATCAACAGCACCTCACGGGACAGGAATAGTGTCTGTGAAGAGTTCAGAATGACTCCCAGATTGTGAACATTGGTGACTAGAAGATTGGTATTGCCCTCAACAGAAATAGAGAGGTCAGATCAAGATGTAGTTATAGGAAGAAAAAATGATGGGTTCTCTTTTGGATATAATGAAATTGAAATGCTGATTAGACATTCATATGTGGATGCCAAGCAGCTATAATCTTTATTCAGACATCTCCAAAATCTGCATATCCATTCCTTATCTATTTACTGATTTTAGAGTTTCCTGCATGGAAGTGATAGCTAAATCCATTAAAACTATTGAGAATAAGTAGAAAAGAGGACCCAAGACATATATCCAAACATGATAAAGTGGAACATATATGGTGATCAAGTAAGCAAAGAGGGAAACCAATTAAGAGGCTATTGCAGTGGTCTAGGCATTAGATGATGAGGGGCTTGGCTAAGGTGGTGGCCAGGTGAGCAGAGAAAAGTAGTCAAATTGAGGAGATGTAGATGAAGTAGAAAGGTCAGGGTTTGGAAACTGATTGGATATATGGAGGGAGAGAAAGTAAGAAATCAAGAGTAACACTGAGATTACAAACATAGGAGACATGGAAGATTGTGGTGGTTGTTGTTCATTTGTTTTTTAGTGATGTCTGACTAACTCCATTTGGAATTTTCTTGGCAAAAATACTGATGTAGTTTGCCTTTTCCTCCTCCAGCCCATTTTAGAGATGAGAAACTGAGCAAAACAGGGTTAAGTGACTTCACACAACTGTGTATCCAAGAAGTATCTGAGGCCATAATTGAACTCAGATCTCTCTGACTCCAGACTCTGCATTCTATCCACTTTGCCACTTAACTGCCCCAGAAGATTGTTGTTTCTATAATAGATATAGGGGAAATTGGTTGGTTTTTTTAATATCCCATCATATTCTTCTTACTCCCTAAACTCTGTCAATATATGCTCCTATTATTGCCCTAATCATGATAAACTTCTTAAGAATCCCAAGTATTTTAGGTACCTTAAGTAGCTCAAGAATCATAGATATCTTATGTATCTTAATTATTATCTTCCCATATCATGAAGTAATCAGTTTGGCCCCATTGATTCCTTTGAGTATCTTAAGTATTTCAAGAACCTTATACTTCATAGATGCCTTAATTATCTTAGTTATCACTGTCATGTGTAGTAATATAATCAGTTTAACTCCAATGATTCTGGATATAGGGAAAGTTGGTTGAAGAGAAAAGATAATAAATTCTGTTTTGGACATTTTGAATTTGAGATGCTTCAGACATCTAATTTTAAAATGTACCATATCAAATCTGGCTTCAGACATTTCCTAGCTGTGTGACTTTGGGTAAGTAATTTAACACCCATTGCATGGCCCTTACCATTCTTTTGCCTTGGAATGGATAGTGTCAGTTCTAAGACAGAAGGTAAGGATTTTAAAAACAATAATAATAAAATATATAATAGGTAATTGATAATGGGGAATTGAAGCCCAAGCATAGAGATTGGGGCTAGATATATAAATCTGTGGATCCTCTGCATAGAGAGGATACTTAGAGTATGGGAGGCTTATGAGATCACCCAAACAGAATTTAGAAAGAAAAAAAAGAAGGGTTTGAGACAGGAAACCCACAGTTAAAGAGTATAAAGTGGATGAGAAACTGTTAAAGTAGAGTGGGAAGGAACTCCTGCAAAGGAGAAGGAGAAAACTGTCAAATAAAAACCCAGGAGGAGAGTAGATAATAGAATCAAAAGCTGCAGAGGTCGGGGGGATGAGGACTGAGAAAAAGCCATTAGATTTGGCAATTAGAGGTTGTTGATAACTATGACTAGAGCATTTTCAGTTGAGATAGATCAGAATCCAGACTGCAAAGGGATTGAGTAGTGAGTAGAGTCAATGAGTATAGAAATGTACTTATAAATGTTTAGGTTTTGTTTTTTTCTTTTTTTCTCCTGAGAAAGGGAGAAGAGATATAGAAGAGTTTCATTTAGTGAAAGCTATTTAAATGTGGAAGAGATTTGGACCTGTTTGAATGCAGTAGAGAAGGAACCAGTAAATAAGGAGAAGCTGAAGATTGAAGAGAGGGGATGATTGAGGTTTCAAATCTGCTGGAAGAAAGGAGAAAAGAGTAGGAGTTGATGTAAAAAAGTTGTGAGATGGGGGAGAGGCTAGATGGATCAATTGGATTGAGAGCCAGGCCCAGAGACAGGAGGTCCTGGGTTCAAATTTGACCTCAGACACTTCCTAGCTGTATGACCCTGGGCAAGTCACTTAACCCCCATTGCCTAACCCTTACTGCTCTTCTGCCTTGGAACTGATAGACTATTGATTCTAAGACAACAGGTAAAGGTTTTTTTTTTTTTTAAGTTTTAAGATGAATCAGTGGGGAGAAATGGGAGTTCATATTGAAAGGTCTCATTGAGATGAGATCCTCAACTCAGAATAGGGTAGGAGAGAGGATTGTGGGAGCCTTGAGTAGAAAAGGGAAGATTTAGACTAGCTTATCAATTAGAAATGAATGAAAGGATTGCCAGTTAACGTGAGGGCATATTTGAAGGTGGATATGGATTTATGTATAATATGGTCAGCATAGTTATATGACTTCTCTGTTTTCATTCACTTGAAGAATAAAACCTGAGAAAAGACCAATAGGTTTGGCAATTAAGAAATTATTGGGATGGCAGAGCCAAGACACAGAAGTAGCAAGAATAACTACTGCCTCTTCTCTCTAAGCAGTTCTAGAAAGCATACCAAACTAAAACCTGATTAGGAAATTTAAAAAAGGGGTGGTGGAAATCACAGTTAAGAGAAGTCTAGACGCTAAGAACAGGGTCTGGCCAGTTACATGCAGAGCATGTTACAAGACTGAAACTTATAGTCTAGTGGGGAGATAAAACAAAAACACAATTATCATGCAGCATTCTGTATTGTACTATATATTATTACTATATATATATATATTATTCTGTATATTACATTAGAGAAGTGTATAGCAAAGTATTATGTGTGATCCAAGAGAAGGAAGGAAAAGTGGGAGAGAACAAGGAAAGAAGAAGAGAAAGAAGGAAAAAACAGAAAGGAAGGAAGGAAGGAAAAAGAAAGGAGGGAGATATTTGTTAAGTGATTATTATGTGCCTGGTACTATACTAAGCATTTTACAAATATAATCTCATTTGATCCTCAAAGCAAAGTTTTGTGCTATTATGATCTCCATTTTACATTTGAGGAAACTGAGGCAGAGGTTAAATGACTTATGTGCCTGGGGGTGACACAGCTAGTAAGTGCCTGATGCTGGATTTGAAGTCAGGTCCTCATTACACCAGGCTTAACATTCTTTCTACCCCAGGTAGCTTCCCTCAGGGGAAAGCTTGTTATTGCCTATGGATCAGGGGAAAGCCTCTTGTAGAAGATAACAGTTGAACTGGACTTTAAAGGATGTTTGGAATAAGAGAGGGAGGGATGATAGCCTGATTTAGGAAGGAGAATGAGCATCTTTTGGGGTCTATAAGATGGTTTTCTAGCTTGTTCCATAGAAAGCTACCACACCTTTTAACATAAGATTTGTTCAACATGTAAAAGTTTTGGAGTTCCTGAAATAGTTCTATGACCTGGAGCAAATTACTCCACCTCTCTGGGCTTTGTCCATAAAACAAGGGATTTTGACTGGCTAGCCTATATATAAATATAGCTTTAAACCTATCATCCTAAGTACCATAACTATCCACTCTTATTTTAAAAATTAAATCTTTACTTGTACAAAAATATTTATAGCCTTGCTTTTTGTGATGGCAAAAAAAATTGGAAAATGAGGAGATGCCCTTCAATTGGGGAATGGCTGAACAAATTGTGGTATCTGCTAGTGATGGAATACTATTGTGTTAAAAGGAATAATACACTGGAGGAATTCCATGTGAATTGGAATGACCTCCAGGAATTGATGGCAGAGTGAAAGGAGCAGAACCAGGAGAACATTGTACACAGAGACTAATACACTGTGGTAAAATCGAATGTAATGGACTTCTGTACTAGCAGCAATGCAATGATTCAGGACAACTCTGAGGGATTTATGGAAAAGAATGTTATCCACATCTAGAGAAAGAACTGTGAGAGTAGAAACAGAAGAAAAACAACTGCTTGATCACATGGGTCGATGGGGATATGATTGGGGATGTAGACTCTAAATCATCAACCTAATGCAAATATTAATAATATGGAAATAGGTTTTGATCAATGACACGTGTAAAATCCAGTGGAATTACTCGTTGGCTATGGGAAGAGGGTGGAACAAGGGGAGGGGAAGAACATGAATCATGGAACCATGGAAAAATATTCTAAATTAATTAAATGAAATTTTTCAAATCACTCAAAAAATTAAATCTTTAAGTAAAAGTTGACTTAATAGCAAGCAACAATTATTGAATTCCTATAATTTATGTTATTGCCATTTTACATTTATCTGATGCTAAATAATTTATCATTTTATATATGAGTTTGATACCTGGCTTGCCATTTTTCTCTCCTCCCTAGCACCTGCATTCATACTGGGAGACTACAGTATGCCTAATAGTTCTTTCTCAAATACTCTAACCATTCAGTTCCCCAACCTACTCACTCTCATGGGCTACTCCTCCACTGACCTCAGCCACACACAAAGATAAGCATATCCTTGACACCCATAGATGTACTACCTCCATGTTCAAGAATCTGAAATCTCCTTATCCAGCATAATCAAGTGGCTTTTCATTTCTCCTACTTGCCTTTGCTTATAGAGCCCTGCTCTTGATCGGCTTCTCAACCTCCAATCCTTTGACCCCTTCAGTTCTCTCCCAGGCAATTTCCCCTGTTCTAGCCTCTCTCTCTTCTTCTCCCCATCTTGATTACTTGGTGAACCCATTCAACTTTTAACTGTCTTCCTCACTCAAGACTTGGGCTTGGATCACTCCAACTATTCATCACCATTCATCACACATGTGCTGTTGAATGAAGGCAGAGAAAATCACACAACTGCACTTATTGCATCTACATGACCTCAACTGCGACCTCATTGCTGCTGGACAAACTTATCATATCTCCCTTACCAACTCCCTCACCTATTCTCTGTTGCAGCTCTTTGAACCTTTTCATCTCTCCTCAGACCTCTCGCAGCTCCCTTCTCCCCCATCTCAGCTGAGAACCTTGCCTTATATTTTACAGAAATAACTGAAGCCATTTGCTGTGAACTCCCTTTTCTTAATCTCCTTTCACTCAGGAGCCTTCTACCATTCTCTGCTCCTCAATTCGTCTCAAATGATGAAGTGGCATTACTCATTATCAAGGCTAACCTCTCTACTTGTTCAAGAAGCCCTATTCCATCCTGTCTTCTCCAACAGATTGCCCCACTGTCATCCCACTCTTTTACTTATTTTATTTTTGTCTATTTGTTTTTAAAATTCCTGTGTATTGGTTCCAAGGCAATAAGGGCTGGGCAATGGGGACTAAGTGACTTCCCCAGGGTCACATAGCTAGGAAGTATCTGAGGCCAGGTTTGAAACCAGGACCTCTAGGCTTGGCTCTTAATCCACTGAGCCACATAGCTGCCCACCTTTCTCTCATTCTCAATTTCTTCCTCTTGTACCATCTACAAACATGCCTGTGTCTCCCCTAACCTCAAAAAACCTCACTTGATTCTTTCATCTCTGCTGTTATCATGCTTTAGCTCTTCTGCCCTTGGTAGCTAAACTCCTCAAAAAAGACCATTGACAAGAAGTGCCTCCACTTCCCTCTCATCCTCACCCCCTTTTAATCTGGCTTCTGACCTTATCATTCCACTGAAACTGCTCTCTCCAGGTACCAAGGATCTTGTAGCTGTAAAATCCAGTGACCTTTTCTTAATCTTCATTCTCCTTGACACTATTGATCACTTTCTTCTCCTGGGCACTCTCTTCTCTCTAGATTTTCAGGATACCACTGTACTCTCTCCCGGTTCTTGTCCTACTTATCTGAACCCTCCTTTGCTGGATTCTCCTCCAGATCAAACCCTCTCTAACCATAGATGTCCCTCCAGCTTCTGTCCTGAGTCTCCTTCTCTTCCTCCTTTATACTCTTTCACTTGATAATATCATCAGCTCCCATGGATTTAATTATCATTTCTCTATGCTGATGCTTCTCAAATCTGCCTTTCTTGCCTTCATATCTCTGCAGAACTTAAGTCTCACATCTCCAGGGGCTCAGTAGATAGAGAGCCAGGCCTGGAGATGGGAGATCTAGGGTTCAAATATGACTTTAGATGCTTCCTAGCTGGGTGAACCTGAGCAAGTCACTTAACCACAATTGTCCAGCCCTTACTGCTCTTCTGCCTTGGATCCAATAATTAGTATCAGTTCTAAGAAGGTATGGGTTTATTTTTACTTTTTTAATTCCACATCTCCAAGTACCTTTCAGACATCTCTAACTAAAAGACCAGTAGATAACTGGAACTCAATATGTCCAAAACAGAACAGTGTACAGTTCAGTAGTACCAAGAAAAGGTTAAAGATAAATTCAGAGCTGATAGATCCATAATAAGTTTCTCACTTCATGCCCTGATTTACCTGCTTTTCAAAGGAAGATAAAACCTGCTTTTCTCTTTTTTCCTGCCCTCTTAGAGAAGGAGATGAAATGTTAAAAAATATTCTAGTGATTTACCTCAGTTTTTAAAAACTGAGTTTCATTTTAGAATCTGTGAGCAGATCAAAGTATGCCATCTTCTACTCTCTTTCCTTCATGAGATCTCTGATGTATTGTGATATGTCTTCTGTCATGACATGAGCAATAATGAAGTATGTATTACAGGAAAATATGAGTATGACCTATATTAGACAGGAAAATCTGAATTTTAAAATATCAAAAACTATCATCAAAAAATATTTGAGTTTCTTTTTTTAAGAAATTAGGGCAGCTTGGTGGCACAGTGGGAGCACTGGGGCTTGAGTCAAGAAGACCTGAATTCAATGAGGCCTGAAGAACTTATTAGCTGTTTGACCCTGGGCAGGTCACTTACCCTCTGTCTTCCTCAGTTTCCTTAATTGTAAAATGGAGATTAATAATAAGTACCTTCCTCCCATGGTGATTGTGAGGCTCAAATGAGATTACAATTGTAAAGGGCTTATCATGGTGCCTGTCACATAGTAAGTTCTATATAAATGTTAATTGTTCAGTTGTTTTTAATTGTGTCCAACTCTTCCTGGCCCCGTTTTGGGATTTTCTTGGCAGGGATACTAGAGTGGTTTGCCATTTCCTTCTGGCTCACTTTACAGATTAAAAAGTTAACTTTTTTTTAATGCTTTAAAATTTGTAAAGAAAGTGTTAGTTGGGGCAGCTTCTTGGATTGAGAGCCAGGTCCAAAGACAAGAGGTTCTGAGTTCAAATGTGGCCTCAGACACTTCTCAACTGTGTGACCTTGGGCAAATCCCTTAATCCCCATTGCCTAGACCTTATTGCTATTCTGCCTTGGAAATGATTGATATTCAGTATTGATTCTAAGACAGAAGGTAAGGGTTTTAATAAAATAAACAGATAAAATTTAAAAAATTTTTTTTAATTTTCAAAAAAGAAATTGTTAGCTGTGTCCAAAATATATAAATGCTGCAATTTAGTATAATAGTAATAACATTTTTTAAGATGTATAATTAAATTATCCAGTAAAAACTTTTTCTCTCAACCTAATTTTATTTTTATTTATCCTGTCTTTCAGACCCTCCACCTTTACTGAGAGTTGATGACCGACAACGGCTGGCACGAGAACGAAGAGAGGAACGAGAAAAACAGCTAGGTAACATAGAATCAGTATTTGGTCATTGAATTTGGGTTGTTTTATGGCTATGGACGTGTCAACCCCTCTCAGGCTGAATTTTCTCATCTGAAAAAGGGAGGTACTAACAACAGCTATATTTCAGGATTGTTGTGAGGATCAAATGAGATAATATTCATGAAGTGCTTTGCAAATATTGATATGCTATATAAATGCTAGTTCTTAGTATTAATAATACTTTTTAAACTGTAGAAAGAGAATTCAGCGTGTGAGAAAAGTTTTCCATCCCTTAACATAATGTTGTACCAGCAAGAACTGACATTGAGAAGATAGACTTCCCCAAATTTACAATAAGTTTGGATGCCTCTATGAGTGGGAACATTGTTTTGTTTCAATGTCATATAAAATATCATGAACATAAGGCTTAAATGATGACCAGAAATATGCTATTAAGCCCCTTGCCATGTTTTCATCAGAGCCCTGTGTGACTCTCAAGTAATATATCTTTGTAAGTAATAAACTCAGTTTTGAAAAGGGTTATCCCTGTAAGAGTATACAACCAGGGACAGTAACATGGCTCTGTGGATAGAGAGCCGGTCCTGGAGATAGGAGGTCCTAGGTTCAGGTCTGGCCTCAGACCCTTCTTAGCTTTGTGACTGACCCTAGGTAAATCATTCAATTCCCATTGCCTAGCCATTGCGACCCTTCTGTCTTAGAATTTATACTAAAACAGAAGGTAAGGGTTTAAAAGAAAAAAAATGTTAGAAGGGACTCCATTCACCCCAATGCCAGAAGAGTGGGAACACGGAATGAGCTCCCCAAGAGGACTTTGCCCTCTGGCTTGCAATTTACCAGCCTGAGTGGTGAGTGACACAGCTGGGCAGACAGACCTAAGTATGCTCCGAAGGAGTCAGTGAGAGGCTTTTTGCTTTCTTTTCCTTATTCTTTTGTCTTCCAGAAAATGTGATCAAGGTTCCTAATGCCAGCTCCTCCTTAAAGAAAGTACCTTACCTTAATGCTCATTGATGCAAGGTCTCCAACATGAGATACTCTATCTACCTTGGGAAGATAAAAGGGCTGGTCAGTGTAACTGAGTGGTTCCAGGGTGTCTAGGTGCCTTATAAGCCGAGGCTTACTTAGGTCATTAAAATCTTTCCAGAAGATGACCTATAACATTTCTTGAAGTCACAGTATTGTGCTTTTAACTCTTGTTAATGTTTCAGCCAAGGAGAAATGGCACCTATAGCCTCAAACCTCAGAAGGTTATGCTTCCATGAGAACCTCAATTTCCAAAACCTAGTGTTATGTGGCACCAGGCTAGTGATCAGATTTCTCTAAACACTCGTCACATTTTGTTTTGTGTCACCAGAGAGCAACAGTCTAAGACAGTCTCGTTCTATCCCATTTCCAATGTGACTGAAGGTGGACATCTCTCTTGCCCCTGAGGGTTTTGTAAGCACAGAGCTCAGTGAATTGTTGAAAGTAAAGAAACAGTAAGAATTTGATTTTCTGTGCCTGGGTTTCCTACAGTTATTAACCTGCATGTATCTGAGAGGTGTTTTTCCCCTTGCCTGATTGAGGGAGATTTTAAGCTGCTTAGTTGGGAGTCAGGACCATTACGACCTTCCACTTTTCTATCCAGTCTAACTCTGGAGTCCTTCCTCTTATGAGTCTCACTCAAAATTATGTTTGCTATAGTGCAGCTCAAGAATTAGCTTGGGAAACAAACCAGATCTGAATGGCAGAGTTGAGGAGAAAAAGCCAAGTTGATTTGGGAAGGGAGAGAGGCTTTGACTGAGCTGTTGGTCCTGATCAGTTACTATGATGGCCCTCATCATTAGCCCAGGTAATCGAGAGTTAACTCTAAAAATATTTTCAATCTAATATTCAACACCATCCAAGGAGTAGAGTCTTCATAATTTCTAATAGTCTGATCCAAGTGTTATACTATTACATGATTCTTGGAAGAGACATGTCTGATTTGTATGAGAGAGAGAGAGAGAGAGAGAGAGAGAGAGAGAGAGAGAGAGAGAGAGAGAGAGAGAGAGAGAGAGAGAGAGAGAGAGATGAAATCACAAGTCCATATGAAGTCTAACATAATGAAGAAGTGAAAAAGCAATTTTTAAGAGCCCCAAAGAATTCTTCAGATCTTTGAGCAATTCAAGACATTCTCCACATTATAATATGCCATCAGAACAAGCTTAATCTTTTTTTAGTGAACTAGTGTGTCACATGTTTTCTTCATAATTGGATGTTATATATTTTTTGGTTTTTAAAACCAAATGAACTATTACACTCATCTAGAATTTCTGAAATTAATCATTTAATTCCAATGAACATTAATTTGTTTGATTCTCTTCATTTCATAATAATGAATTTCTACACCATATACATTGCATTAATGGTTGTTAAAAACAGATTTTCTATTTTCTATGTTTCAAGGATAGTATTCAGTTTTCTGAGTTCCATAGATTATTACAGTTTAAAAAGGTTGACTTGAATAAAAGGTCAACTAATCAGTTTGATTAGAAGAGTATGTCAAGAAAGTAGATTAAATACCTTTCTTTGAACAATAGAATTACTCCAGAGAATTTTCATTCCTTGATTTCTCCATGGTCATTGCAGAATATAAGAGAGAAAATGTTTATCACTTCCTTCTCCCCTCTTTATTCTAATTAAATAAATATAAAGTGATCTTTATCCTCAAGTTCCTTCCTTCATACTTTTTAGCAGGAATTCTTAGTCTTTTTTTATGTGTCATGGATTCATGGTGAATTCAACTCTGGTGAAACCAAGAAAACCCCATCTGAGGATTCTGTTTTTAAATGTATAGGATTACAAAGGAAATCAATTATATGTTGAAATGAAGATGTAATTTTTTCCTGCTAAGGTCATGTGCCACTCCCCTCCTCCACCCTGTCCCTGCAATTCCAAGTTAAAAACTCCTTATAAGATCTTTAACTATTTTTAAAACATACCTGAAATCACATGAGATTCCTATCTGATTTAAGCTGAGGCCAAAATACATAAAGGTGACCTTCAATGATTTCAACAAGAAAAAAATTTTGAAGGTTCCTCTGTTGACCATTAATTGCTCTTTTTTTTTTTTTTTTGGTGATATGAGGACAGTGGAACCAGACGCCAAGGATTGCCACTGAGTATTACCATTTTGGGTCAGGAGCAATTCAGTAGCCATAAATCACTGCTCATATTAACCAATTAAATGAAACCAAATTAAAAACTGTTGGGTTTTTTTAATGTTCAAGCCTCTCAATTTATAATGTGGGATGAGATTTATGAAACCCCGGGAAAGTAAAATAATTTTATTCTCAGTGAAGCCAATGGTCAGGGTTTAGATGTTAGAGGGTTGTGACTAAGCAATATTAGAAGGAAACACAGACAGATCATAGAACAAAAACCTAATTGTATTACTTGCCATGGCCTGGTATGTTTGTACTCTTTTACAAACAGAAAGTTCCTATAAATAACCTTTCCTGAGTTTAGTCCCTGAGGTATGCCTTAATGCATTTACCCCAAACCTCTATAATATGACCTTCTCTTTCTGTTTTGGTAAATAAAGCCAGATCTATCATTCTTAATGGAGATGGGGTTTTTTTTATTTGTTTGTTTCTGATTTTAGCAAGTACACTCTCCAAAACTAAACCTCAAACAGGAAGGAACCTCCTCAGCTTCTCTGCTGCCTTTGATACTTTAAAATCTCTCCTTTGTGGATAATCAGAAATACAGTTTTCTGATTATTCTCCCACCTCTGCATTTGCTCCATTCACAGTCTCTCTGTCTCCTGTTCTTTCTCTCATTCTTAACTATGGATGCCCTCCTGGGCTGAGCACTCTGCTGCTCTGTGCTCACATAAACAAGCTGCTTTTGATCTTACTGTTTGTTTGTTTTTTTAAAATACTAGAAGAAGAATGCTTAGAGGATAGAAATGTCAAGTATTGAATGAAGTAAGGAGAAAGAGATGAAAAACAATTTAATTATTTTAAACTCTAAACATTTTCTTATCCTTTGGCTTTTTAAAATTAAATTATTTTGGTATTTGCGGAATCATAATTATTGAGGTGAAATGTGTGACTCAAAGTCATAACTAAATTTTTTTAAAAGCCTTTAGTTTTAATCTGTTTTTAGAAAAGTATATCCTGTCCTCTATAGTGAATAAAACTGAGATAAAGAATTACAAGATTTCAGAAGTGGAATAAACAAGGATTATTTAGTCATTTGGACTTAACAGATATAGGGACAGGTAGATATCACAGTGGATAGACTACTAGACTTGGAGTCAGAAGGACCTGGGTTCAAATTTGGCCTCAGACCCTTAGTAGCTGTGTGACCCTGGGCAAGTCACTTAACCTTCATTGACTAGCTCTTGCGACTCTTCTCCCTTAAAATTCATACTAAAACAGAAGGTAAGGGTTAAAAAAAAACTCAACATATTTATTAAGTGCCTAATATGTTTGAATAGTGCAGAAGGGAGGAGGTTTCAAAGATGAAAAATGAGACACTGCCCCAATCCTCAAGGAGCTGACAGCTTAATAGAAGTATATAATAAGTTTATAAATAAGTAAAGTATAAGACAGATTATAGGTAAGTCCCATAAAAGTACAAAATACTTGGCAAGTTTCAAAAGGGATCAATCAATCTACTTGAAGGGATTAGCAAAGATCTCATGAAATAATAATATTAATTAATAGCTAACATGTATAAAGTGCCTAGTGGGTGTCAGGTACTTTACTAAGATAATATTTATAAATATTATCACTTAATGAAATAAGTGGCAAGTGAACTGGATCTTGAAAAACAAACTGATAGAGGGTAAATGGAATTTTAGACAACGTGAATAGAGATGAAAAAGCAGAAAATCTTGTAGCATATTTACTATCTTTTCAAATTACCTAGTTTTCTTTATTTGCATATGAGCTCTATTTTCCCCATCCCCATACCCAGTAAAATATGAGCTCCTTTGGGACAAAGACTAATTCACTTTGTTTCCCTGGGATTGTAGATTTAGAGCAGGAAGAGACCTTTGAAATGATTGAGTGCAACTCCTTCATTTTATAGATGAGGAAACTGAGACTCAGAGAGTTTGAGAGACTTGGCATATCTAGGAAATGACTGAGGTAGGATTGAACCTGGACTTTTCTAACTCCAAGACCCCTGGTCTCCCCATGATTCCATACTGCTTAATAAATTTATTTTATCTTCTCTAAAAATAATCTGTTCTTTCATCTGATCCTCTTATAGTTATATATTTTAGTTCTCTCCCTAACCAAGTCACCATCCTCTGGGTATACCCTAGTTTCTCAATGTCCTTAGTAAAATTCAACACTAGGAACTTATCATGATATTCAAGATATGGTCTAACCAGGGCAGAATACAGTAGGACTATTATCTTTCTTGTTCTGAACACGCTCCCTTTTTTAATGCAGCCTAAGATCACCTTAGTTCTTTTGGCTGCCATATTAGCATGCTATTGATTCATGTTGAGCTTTTTCATATGAATTGCTTCAAACCATGCCTCTGTCTTCTGGTCCTTGTGTAGTTAGTTATATGGATGCCGTTACTTAGGGTATTTATCTGATTTTCCATAGCTAGGAAGTAGCAGGGCTCAGATTAGAACCCAGCTCTCCCACTACTCAGTGCGTTCCATTTCATCTGAATGAGATCTGAGTGCTTAGGTTGGTCTTTATTATGACCTTGTTTTCCTTCCAGTGAAGCAAAGTCAATAAAAATATTTTTCAGTAGAATAGATTTTTTCCCCTCAAATTCAGTTACCAAAACCATATTTAATAATTGGGAATACAGAGTATCTTTCATAGAAAGTATTTTGAGGAAATTATCATTTTCTCTTAAGAAGTGATGTTTGAATTTAAAATGAAAAGATATTCTTCATCTTTTTCAGTGAATACTTTATGTCCAATATTCTACTTATTCATTGCCTTTCGTGACAAAATTCTTTCAAATCCTTTTTAAATACTTACATATGCTAAATGGTTTTACTGAAGAATACAAAGAAGATGACATAGCTTCTGATCTGGGGGAGATAATATTAAAAAAAGATAAATTTTTAAATGGACATAAACACTAAAAGTATTTTTGTGGGTATAATAAAGAGATGAGGACAGAAAGTTAGCACGGTGGATGGAGTGCTGGCCCTGAAGTCAAGAACGCTCATATTTCTGAGTTCAAATCTGACCTCAGACACTTCCTAGCTGTGGAAGCCTGGGCAAGTCACCTTGTTTGCCTCAGTTTCCTCATCTGTAAAATGAACTGGAAAGGGAAATGGCAAACCAACTCCAGTATCTTTGCCAAGAAAACCCCAAATGGGGTCATAAAGTGTCAGATGTGACTGAAAACAACTGAACAACAATAGAGAGATGTGTAGGATTGATGGCAGAAGGTGCAGCAGAACAACTTCATTCTATGACAATCATATGTCCATTCATAGTCTTTAAGCAGTGTTAAGATAGAATTTCATGGTAGTTTTCAGCTGTGCATTTCTGGTAATAAAAATAATAGCTAACATTTATAATACTGATTTGTGCCAGGTACAGTGCTACGTACTTTACAATTGTTATCTCATTTGATCCTCAAAACAATGTTGTGGGGTAAAGCGCTACTATTATCACCTTTTTATAGTTAAGGAAACTGAGGCAAACAGGTTAAGTGACTGGCACAGCTCTTGATATGTGCATGGAGACTGACATGAAAATGATCTCAGGTTTTCAATCCTTGCCATCATCCTTTGTCATTTTTAATGACATTAAGTTCAAAGAAATAATAAAGGCATTTGATTATATGTAATGTTTATTATTTTTTTATGGGAGAACCTAGTGGACATAGATGCAAAGTGAGGGTGGGTTGTGATCTGTGCCTGTGAAGGGAATATCCTAAATGGAGGAGATGTCCAATCACACTGGAGTATTGGAATATAATTAAAAATATCAATTACAAGAGTATAATTGGTAGGAGTTGGCTGTGAGTGGCCTGAGAGGCACAATCACTACTACATTGGTACAATCACACCTGCTCTACTCACTGCTAAAGAGAAGTTTGTATCTGGCTAGATGGTTGTGCAGTTTGCAACTCTAAAAATAAGTAGCCCATGTGGTTCTCAATTCTAAAGTTGTCTATCCACTTAGCCTCTATTTGATCACCCTCTACCCTCCCACCCCCCCGCCCTTCTTTCTCTGAAGCTGCAAGAGAAACTGTGTGGTTAGAACGAGAAGAGAGAGCTCGCCAGCATTATGAAAAGCACTTAGAAGAACGCAAGAAGAAATTAGAAGAGCAAAGGTTAAAAGAAGAGAAGCGACGAGCTGCTGTAGAGGAGAAAAGAAGGCAGAGACTTGAAGAGGATAAGGTGAGGGGCCCTGGCCAGTGTTTATTACATCTTTTGGTCTCAGATGCAACAAAATTATAGTGTGTGTATTTTCAGGAAAATATTGGAATGCAAAGTGAAATTGTTTTGCTGTGATCATCTCTTTTGCATATGGCGGATTTCATTTGGGAATGGGAACTGTTTCTCTTGCTTGTCATGGAAATTTTTGCCTATAGTCTAATTTTCTAGTTATTAAGTTTCCAATCTAGAGTTATTTATGCAGAAAAACTGAGGAGGTCCTAAGAGGCAGGATGAATTTGTCCACCTGAATCAGGTATTCTTAACATCTATTGTGTCGTTTATTCCTTTGGCAGTTTGGTGAAACCTATGGACCCTTTCTCAGAATAACATTTTAAAAGACATCAAATAAAATGCATAGGATTGCCAAGGAAACCAATTGTGTTGAAATACAATTATCATATTGAAGAAACCAATTTGTGGTTCTTAAGTTAAGAACCTGAGCTAAAATGGTTTTAGTTGGAGTCTGTTGACTATAAGTCACTAGGCTCACTAGTGGAAAAACCCCAACGCATCTGAGTTGGACTTAGTCAAACTAACCACTGAATCCTCTTTCATGCTTAAGGAACGCCATGAAGCTGTTGTTCGACGAACAATTGAGAGGAGCCAAAAACCAAAACAGAAACAGAACAGATGGTCCTGGGGGGCACCTCTCCATGGCAGTACCAGCACCAGCATTCACACTTCAGGTAAAAGGGGTGGCGAAGAGTTCCTAGATCTTTTCCTTTTCTTCTAGAGGCTAAGAATGCACCTTGGATCTCATCAGATAGGAAACCATCCCAAGATGAAAATGTTGATTTCTTTTTTTCCCCCCTCCTTTTGAAACTCTACCTCAGTTTTTGCAAAGAGAGCTGAGTTACCCCAAGTAATGAGAAATGCTTGAGGATTAAGAGACTCAAAAATTAATCTCTTCATCCTGCTATTGAGCTGGATGAAATTAATATTTATTTATTTTTGGGCTGTATCTGCTGTTTGAGGGGGAGATGATGAAGGTAGGAAGACGGATTAGGATTCATCCTTTCGAGCATTAGTGAGGCTGTTGTTCTCAAGGATTCTCAAATTTTTTAGCTGCAGTGCACCATTCTCAATTTATAAAATAAAGATTTCAACTTAACACTTTGAGTAAATCAGTTGCCACATGTGAGTCAAAAACAATAAATGATTTAAATTTTCATTTTTTTTCCCTGTAAAATGTGCCAAGCATTAAAAAAAGGTTTGTTTGTTTTTTTTTCTGTTCAGAGTTATTTTATTTGTACCTTGAGTCTCTCTGGGTTGGCTTGAGAATATATTTCAGTAGCACTAAAGACAATGACCAGGAAATGAAATTACTTCTGAAAAGTTAGAAATAGTGCACAGTAAATTCTTGGAGGTGTTTTCCTCTTGGTTTTTTAAAATAATTCTCATTGTGTGTGGGAATTAGTCTCGGGATCAAGAAAGAAATAAACCTCTACACAGTCATTTTAGTGAGTGTCACTGTACTGTAAATTCAACATTTCACATGGTATGTTAATATTATTTTTTCTTTGCTTTTCATTTGTGTGATAAGAATGACCCTGGGTTGTTTTTTTTTTTTTTTTTTTTTTTGGTTTGGTTTTTTTTTTTTTTTTAATTTACCTTGAAACATCATTGTTTTACATTCTGTCCCTAGGTGATTTTGTTGAAACACCATTCACCTTTCTCGATTTAGCAGGCCTGGACCACCACTTCAGACCTTTGGGTGGTTCTAGAAAATCTGGTACAGCCGTCATTGTATTTCCCAAATCCCTGACCTGTAGCTAGTACCACAGACCTAAGACCAGTTCATCCCTAGCTGAGCCATCATCACTTAGCCCTAATGCATGCTTAATATCCTATTGCTTACCTCTAGATCTGGTAGATAGCACAGTCGTTCTCAAGTGTGATCATTATTGCTTGGGGACTTAAAGAGTTGGAAATAATTCCTTCAGTCTATGATTCTGTGATACAAGAACAGACAGGCAAAGGTTGCCTCCTATTCTCTAGGGGAGCTAGCCCCCAGGACATATTTCCTACATAGAGTAGATCTCTTGATTTAGAGTCAGATGACATCAATTAAAATTCTGACATAGCTATTTGCTCACAGTTTAACTATGAAAAAATTGCTTAACTTCTAGTTTTCTCAACTGTAAAATGAAGGGACTGGACAAGAGGACCTCTGAGCTCTTTCCACTTATAAATCAATGATCTTTAAATCCTTTACAATACCTGCATTTCCTGCACTCAGTTCTTTTCATTTTTTTTCAAACCCTTCCTTTCTGTCTTAGTAACAATTCTAAGACAGAAGGGCAAAGACTAGGTAAATGGGGCAAAGTGACTTGCCTGGGGTCACACAGCTAGAAAGTGTCGGAGGTCAAATTTGAGCCCAGATCCTCTTGGGAACTCCATGCCCAGCACTCTATCCACTGAGCTGCCTAGCTGTCCCTTTCAGTTCTTTTAAAAAAAAGTATTATTTTGACTTAAATCATTTAAAAAAAAAAAGCCTAAATGATTCATCAAAGATTCAAAAGCATCCCATTTACTTAAAATCTTTTTGATCGATATTACCTTTGCTATTTTTTTACTTGAATACATGCAATAAAATGATTCATTTTTAAAGTTTTTTACCCTAGGGGTTTGTCTACCTATGACCCTGAATAAACCACCTAGTAGTCTATTAAAAGAACATGAAGAGCACATGGCTATAAAAGCAATTTAGTAGGTTGTTAAGCACAATATAAAAGCTTTTTTTTTTTTTTGACCCTCCATTGCCCCCATCACCATACCAGCCCACTAATCTCATATTGGTGTAAAGTGATGTAGTATATATTAACTCAAGTTCAGGGTTATAATTATGTCTTTTTTGGAGTAATCAGAAACAGTTTTCTGGAATGTAGGAAAATTGACACTGTTGATTTTCTTTTTTCTTATATTCTTTCATCTAGATTTTTTCTCCTGCTGTAAAGATATATCATTATGGATTTCTAGAGCTAGAAGGGGGAAAAGACTGCCTAAACCCAATTCTCTTCTTCTACACTCATAGCATTAATAAATTATAACTATTGCTTGCCACTAAAAGAAAGAAAAGTAGCAGCAGTGCTCTCCCTTAGGCTGCTGGGAAAAATCTGCTTTGTTTTTCAGGGCAGTAAATTTAGGGAGTTGATAGTCTTTGAAAGTAGAGTGGGCCCTACTATTTTTTTAAGTGAAAAAATTGGAATTTGACTAAATTTTCAAGAATCATAGAATCTCCTAGAATTCAGTGGTTCCCAAGTTTTTTTATTTTGCCTACTTCCCCCTTTCCAGAAAAAAAAATATTACTTAGCCCCCTGGAAATTAATTTTTTTTTTAAATTTTAATAGCAATTAATAGGAAAGATAAATGCACCTGTGGCCATCACCACTCTCCCCTAGATCGCTGTAGCACCCACCAGGGGGCGGCAGTGCCCACTTTGGGAATCACTGTAGATGATTCAGACGCAGAATCTTGGCTTCATTCTGGCCTATATCTCCTATAATTTTCAAAAAGCATTTATTTAATGCCTTAACAAGGTGATGATGTGTAAAAAGGCTATATGTTGAGAGCTACATGGGTGTAGTTCCTACTTAGGGAGAGGCTTATGATATAATCTCTCCCAGAGAAGTAGCTTAATGCAATTCTAAAATATCTTGGGTAGGGGGGGAAAAGACAAAGATTCTTTGAGCTTTATTTATGTTCTACCATTTCACCACTCATGACCAAGATGTTCTGATTTATTTTTAGCCTAAATCTTTCTGGTTGCAGTTTCAACTCTTTTGACCTTGCTTTGAGAGAAGCCTGGAACATTATCTGATTTTTACCAAAAAGGCTGATTAAGAGTTAGAGGTAGAATCCCCAAAATTAGTGCCCTAAAATACTTGCTCAGAATGAAAATATTTAAAATAAGGGCCCTCTTAAGAATAAAAATGGTTTTCCTAAGAAAACTTAAATCACAAATAATTAGCCCAATAGAAATAGCTATCAGAAGATATGCATACGTGTCTGATGTTTATGGAAAACATTTATATCATAATACCTGTTGAAAACAGGAATTGGACTTCTGATTTCATTGGTATAGTGAATTCCTAGATAAACAAATTTTGTTCTACTAATGAATCTTTTCTACAAATTAAAGTATTACAGTTTCCCAGAGCAATAAAAGATTAAATAATTTGCCCAGGGTCACATAGCCAATATCTTATCAGAAGAGAAACCTAAACCTTGCCTTCCTAGCCAACTCTATCCACTACACCAAACTATCTAAAACCTTGGAAATAAAAATGATACAAAATAGTTCATCGACTCATGGAAGAATAGCCTTGTAATATGGTAACTAGACAGGTAGAAACTTGTCAATATATTATCACACAAGTTAAAAGTTTTCTCTTGAAATCTTTCTAAATTCTATGGGATTTTCAAATTGTGGGAAAAAAAGGAAAATTTTGAAAGAACTCAGTTAAAAAATAACTCTAGGTATTATGGTTTTTAAAAAAGAAAGTTCTGAAAAAAATTAAGAACAACTCGGAACCCTTGTAATTGTCATTGTTGAGAAACAAAATTGATACTTGCGTCATAGACAAATACTTATAAGGTTTCTATGACTTATTGTTCTTAAGTTGCTGCGTTCCTCAGTATAATGGAACTTGTGTAACAATGACTGGGTTTTTTAATACTCGTAACATGCTAGATAGACTTAATTTTGCCCTTTCTATTACTATTATCCCCTTTTGACCATGCATGTTACTCTTCAGAATTAATCTAAAGGTGTCTTGGCTCATAGTTGTTTGCCTAGCACCCGCCATAAGCTATGATAATCAAGTGACAAAAGAGATCTCACTTCACTCATTTGTTTCTCTTGGAAGGCATATTTGGAGGCAAGCAAATTTTTTTATTTTGCACTGTATAAGACTGCTCTCAACAATGTGATAGGCCTGGTGAGGCATGGTGATGGTTCTTAGCAGTCTCATTTCAGAAACGGAATGCTGTATTGGCACATCCCTTCCACACCTTTTACAAATTTCTTCCTTTGGACCCTCAAATGTACTATATTGCTAGTTTCTTTTGGTGTCCTGGGAAAATGACATATCTACTTATTAGGATCCCCCTCCCCAAACATTGGATTCTTTGTATTCCTTTGTGCCTTATATTATTCTGCTTTACCTGGAAGAATAACACCCCCTTGTTGAGGGTTTTTTGATGGTTACAGTAGTTATTATGATGCTGCTGCTGATGATTCTCTGAGAGGCTGTACTAAATACAGCCTCAGGCTATGACTTTAATCCTCCTCAAGAAGAGATTTTCCTCCATCCTAACCCTCTTTCCTGGGAGAGTGAAATAAGCCCATTATATTTTCCTTATGCTCTATGGTCCTTTCAGTTTAATGGACTTGTATGCCAGTTGCTTTACTGACACAAAAACTGATGTCCCAAAAGACTGACTTTGTTTGTCCTACCCAAGAAAGGAATTTCCTGCCTGGCCTTTAAGTTACCTCTCAAACATCCACTGAGAAAACTGTGCTATTTTAAGTGATCTAGCAATAGAGCTGAATCCATCCAAACCCAGCTTTTCCTTCCATCTGCCAGCTAGGAAGCTTCCTTCTTGCATGTGGGCTGTCAATTAGCATTATCTCCATTTGTTTTAGATCCAGACAGGCGGTCAGTTTCAACAATGAATCTTTCGAAACATGTTGATCCGGTCATTAGCAAGCGGCTCTCCTCTTCATCTGCAACATTATTAAATTCTCCAGATAGAGGTACAGTTAAAAGGAAAATTTAAAAGTGTTCTGTTTTCATTACTTAATGGCTCTTTTGGATATTTACAGATCCAGTAAGCATCTGAAGTTGCTTTCCTTCCCTATATTTCTTAAATAGGAAGAAAAAAACCTCAATCTAAAAAAGCAATAAACGCCCAGCAACATTTTCCTTGCCGAGAAGAACATTTCTCATTTTAGAACTTGGCTGAATGATTGCATTTAGCGTACGGTGAAAACGGTGCTCCCTGTCAAGTTTTTAGTAAAAGAGTTTACAGCTCCAGAAACTGCCCTCTTTATCCACACAAATGCATGTGGCCTTTTCTGGGAACATTCATTTGGGCCCCAACGTGGTCATTTGGCTGCCGTTCTGTACTATGGGAATGCCTGATTTTGAATTTCTAACCTCACTTCAAGTGGTTCGTGTTGGTAGATTTTATTTTTTCAGTTTATTTCTCATTGAATCAGACATTCTTTATTGCATTTCATCTGTCCATGTTCTTGCTTTTCAATGTCCATTTAGCCATGAGATTTGTCTTAATTTCCAGAATGTCTTCACCCTCGCAAACCTTCAGACTAATTAACCGGTCATGGCCTTCCTGTGAACAGCATTTCATTCAGATTTTGAGTTGCTTTCATTCCAGGGATTTACAGTACATGAGATGTTAGCAGTTAAAGTTTATTTAATGAAATGAAACCTTATTTTGCCTATGCATATACCATAGAAAGAAAAATCCTGCTTTTTTTTAAAGGCATATACTATTAAGTTTTCACAAGATGAGCTATAAAAAATATCAAGACTCCAAAGTTGACTTACTGTGCAGTATGAAAACATCCTCTTAAAAAAGTCATAAACTGATCACTTTGAGAATTTCATCATGAATTGAAAAATTTCGGGTTTATAGTCTTCATCAATATGTATAAAATGTCTGTGTTCTATTCTTGTATGTATGTGTATTTCTATGCTTTTTGTATTGTATATTGTCAAATCATGTCTGATGTTAGAATGTTATAAAAATGTTGAAAGTTGCTATTAATATATTACTTTTAAGTGTCTGAACCTAGAGAAAAAAATAAGTGCTTCTCTTGCCCACTTTTAACCCAAACCCTACTTATTTCTGTTTTTAGACTATTCAAATTTACTTTATTTCAAAGATTACCACTGAAATATAATCTAGACAGCATGGTTAAATGATAGTGATTTCACCCACTAGTGGAAAGGACCACGAGTTCAAGCTTCTTTTTCCAAATAGTATTTATAGTGGCACACAAGCCCCCTAACCCAGCTTAAAACAACTTAGAAAAGCTATCTTTTTAACCATATATTTTTACTTTCTGTGGACTAAATGTTGTCATCCTATCATTTTCACACTTGTATGAGCCAGGGCCCAAGGCAAATTTAGATCTGGTTATATTTTATCACACAGTGCCATGGCTAGAGCAGAGAAAAGAGCAAGAAGCTGGGTAACTTTTCCAGCAGACATCTACTTCATGACCGTGCTGAGCTGCCTATCTCGGTAAATCAGATCATGGACAGAGAGAGTCCTAGAGGCAGCAAGCAATCGAATGTGTCAGATAGTACCCAATAGGATGACTGCAGTCATAGAATCTGAAAGCTAGAATGAGGTCAAGAAGTCATTTAATACGACCTTTTTTTCCCCACTTTCCTTACAGATGAGGAAGCTGAGTCAAATAGGTAACAGGTGAGCAGGGACTAAAATTCATGTTTCCTCTCTGCTAGCTTACTACATTTTAAATGGCTGCCATTAATTTATTTCATGGGAATCCATACTTAAAAGTATCTACCCCTAACTGTAGTCACTGCCATTTGAGGATGGATTATGGAGAAGGCTTTGGGTTTCAGTGCCAAGTGAAGATCAAATAAGAGTTTACACTTTTAAGATCAGAAAACAGTAAACTTGAAATTAACTGTATTTGAATCAATAAAAAAAAATTAGGAACTCAAGGACTAGGCATAGTTCTGAGAAATAGGCATCAAATTCAGTAAGTCCTCTTCCTCTTTCTCAAGAGAGTAATGACCGCCCATTGAGGCTTATGAGGAAGATCAGTTCAAAGGGCAGATGCAGGTTCTCCAGGATCCCCAAACAAAGGTTCAAGTGGTAGGAAAAGGGACCAACATCAAGAAGCCAGACACACCCCTTATGGTAGATCTGAGGAAATTAAGGTTTTCTTGTCAAAAGATATACATTTAAATTAATACTGATTGATTAGGGTTTTCTGAATTTGTACTCTACTTGTAAAATGGTAAGAATTCAAAAAGGGAGGAATTTTTCTTTTTCTATGGTATGTGAGAGAAGATTTGTTAATGATTCAGTACTTAGTTATCATTTTACGCATTCATTGAAGTGGTACTAGACAACCCAGTCCAAAGAGACATAACTAGGAATACCATAAAGACTCATTAAATTATTTCATCTCTATTTGCTTCAGTGGCATAGAGAAACTGCTATTGCCCACTGTCATGTGTTAACTTCTACACCCATGCTAAATTTAAATTTTCCTAGGTCTTCTTTGTTTCTTCATGTATGATTAGCCTTGGGTCCACTGATTCCCGAACCCTGGTATATCTTGGCTGGTATTTTTTTGTCTTGATTAGTTTTTAGTACTAATATTAATTATTTTTAATACCCTCCTAACCTTGATGCAGTGATAGGTCACCTACCCATCTGCCTTATTATAGAGCTATAGCTCTTATAGTCTAGCTTAGTCAAGTAAAGATACCACTGAATAAAAAAAGACACCTCTGAAATTTGTTTCTTCTGAACTTTGTACTGTTAAGAGAGTGTTTTGATAAAACTTCACTGTAATAGTAAATGGGTGAAGGAATACTCTGCTTTAAAGGGGTATTGTGATTTGTCAAAGCTTTTTGTCATTGTAGCCATAAAATAGTTTGAGCCACCAGGAATCCTTAGGTTAAAAGCTTTCAATTAATTTCTCATCCTCTTTGATGTCGCTTGCTTACAAGCTTTTCAGAGGAGGGACTTGTTGAAGCATAATAATAATATTCAAAGACATGTAGATAGAACTTTAAGATTGGCTAAGTACTTTACATTATCTTAATTTGCATTTGATATAACAATTCTGTAGGTGTTATTACATTATTCCCATTTTATAGATGCTGAAACCAAGGCTGAGAAAGACTAAGTGACTTTTCCAAGGTGACACACCTAATCAGTGTTTGGGACAGGATTTGAATTCAGCTCTTCCTGTCTTTAAGTCCAGGACTCTAAGAAAAGCAGTCACCCTTTTTTTAAAGAAGACCTTTATGGACTTAAATTAGCAACAGTCCCTTCCTGAGTATATAACACTTTTAATAACTTTTTCCATGCGTAGAACCATATACAGTTATTTAGAGATATCTGGCCCCTTACCTCTAGAAATTTCTTATATCATAAAATATGTCTCTTTTGAGATGCATACTGTCAACTGTCTCCAGGCCCCTGAATAGACATATTTAATATAGAGGTAGAAACAGATTTTTCCTTGGAAAATACTCTCCATAGAGTAAGTAGCTTTAGAATAATAGTTTCCCACCTCTTAAGTTTAGTACGAATTACAGTAAAATAAAGACCTTCAAGATTCTAAGAAAAGGGAGAAAAGCAAGGGTGATCTATTACAATACTTCATCTTCTTAAGTCTTAAAACTCAGAGAAAGCCTCTAAAGGTTATTTTAAAGAGGAAAGAGGCACAATTACCCCTTTCACCCAGCAATCTCATGCCAGCATTATCATATATCATTAAATGATGTCTTGGAATCTTCTATCAGATCTTTTGAAGCAGTGTTACAAGACAAAGAAACCTCTACAGATCCCCATGAGCTTCTTGGAGAATCTTACGTACTTATTGTAAAGGAGCTATTTCATATTCGTATCATAATGACACTTGAAAAATGTTTTTTTATAGAAAGTAAGAGACAGGAACACAGACTGCTTTGGGATCAGTGAGGAACACAGTGATCCTAGATTCTGTCTGTGGATTTTGTCACTTTGTAGATTTGTGGTAAAATACCTGGCTTTCTATCCCTCAGTTTTTTCCATCTACAATTTGGGTTAATATGTGCTATTAATATCAAATTTGCTTCAGTATTCTTTATGAGAAAACATGTAAAATTTTGAACTGGAGGAAAGAAGGTGGTATGCTACATAAAACACGTTCTTATATGTAGAGAATATCATTATAATTTATGGACATTGTGCTCTCTGCGATACTTAGCAAAATGTATATAAATTCCTAATAAGCTACCACCAGCAAAATTAGCACCAGCACATATTAGTTGATACTTTAAGAAAAAGTCTAACATAAATGCTCATTCTTAGAATCTAAAATACAGCTATGTAGGGTTTTTGGGGGGCCGTTTCATGGCTTATATTTTAATACTATGCATTAAATTATTTTCCATTCGTGGCAAGATTCTAATTGAAACATTTTGCGAATTAGAGAATGAGTGAGCCAGGCAAAATAATAAATCTGTGATGCTTTATCACATTTTAATCTCATTTATTTTGATGGATAAAATTTATTTTTAATTATTTATGGCAGCACTTTACTCTGTACCAATAAATGAATGGCTTATAAAGAAAAAAATATCACAATACAAAGTCTTAGTTGGTTCAGCTTCTTAGCCATTCAGTCTTTAAGGGAAAATGGGAGAGAGAGAGAGTTTCTCTAAGGAAACAATTTAAATCTTTAAGTTATAGCTAAGACTTGAGCTCTATCCTTCAGCAACTAGAAAGAGAAGTGGGTAGATAGATTTTTCAACCTTTCCTATATCCTCATTCTCTTTCTGCTTCATTTCCTTGCCAGCCCTCCCTTATATTTAAAATATAATCATGTGTTTAAAACCCTCAATTAATGCAGTTCACCTTTTTCCCATTAATTTTTTTTTTCATTCTAGTATAATGTATTCTAATTTTAGGCTGTAGTAGTTTCCATAGAGATTAGATAGAGACTTACACTGTCATTAGAAACTACTCTATAGTCATATTCATTCAGGAGAGATCACAGAGATTTATAGATGTTGCAATTGCATTCTTTTATTAATGTTTTTATGGATTTTTATGTAGTCATTACTCTGACAATTATCACATAGTTTAATTATTGGAATTCAGTCCAGCAAAGCCCAAATTTAACAGTGTTATCCCTAGTGTGTACAAGGAAAGTGATAAAAAATTAAGTTGAATTCTTTAAATATGTGCACACATAATTATGCTTTAGGAAAATGGGAATTCCTTCCTGTTGTTGGTGTCATCCATCATGGCTTTCCTCATAGCTTTGACCCAGATAATTTCCTAATGGAAGTCAAGTGCCCTTCTCTTGGGAATCTGGCCTTAAATTGTTCATCTAAGAAAATTGGTTCTGAAAGCAGAATCTAAAGGTGGAAGTGTACCTACTGCTTTTGATGCTAATCAGAAGTCACTTTCATTCACTCAGCCTGAGTTTATTAAAGCACCTGTTATGTGTTGGTCACTGTTGTAGGTGCTGAAGATACAAAGTCAAAATGAAATATTTAGTCCATCCTCAAGGAGCAGCATTAGTTGTGTTTTCTTAAGCATTATTGTACTTTCTTAAAGATGGTTTTTAAGACCTTCTCTGGGAACTATGTTCTCAAATACAAATAGGAAATCTGTTTTCTGATGGTTCTTCAAAGGATCCCCTCATGTTTCTTTTATGGTCTTTTAGGAAAAAATAATTCTTATACCTTCCCTAAAAAATAGTCAACCTGAACTTATCTAGGCAATAGAGCTTCAAGAATTGAGTGAATTTGTGAAGGATCAGTATGTATTTCTTTTCTTTTCTTTTTTTTAAAAACCTTACCTTCCATCTTGGAGTCAATATTGTGTACTGGCTCCAAGGCAGAAGAGTGGCAAGGGTAGGCAATGGGGGTCAAGTGACTTGCCCAGGTTCACACAGCTGGGAAGTGTCTGAGGTCAGATTTGAACCTAGGACCTCCTGTCTCTAGGTCTGGCTCTCAATCCACTGAGCTACCCAGCTGCCCCCAATATATATTTCTTAATATTTACTGCCAAGCCTTGATTGTAATTTCAGGTTACCTCTTTCCATGTTCTTTTCTCTCAAGTACTCAGGATATGACAATGGTCATAGGCAAAATTTTTTTTTCAAATTACCCTATGGCTATTGTGTTTAATTTTCTCTTACTCAAACAGTAAGCCTTGTTGTCCATCATAAATTTGAATCTAGCTTGCAAGGCAGAAAGAGAACCCTGTCTATTATTCAAAATCATAATCAGAGATGTGCTGAATAGAGAGAAATAGAAGCATCACACAATGCTTTCAGTGCAGTCTATCATTTTAAAATTGTGTTAAACCGTTTTTCTTATTGTTTAGATAAAGGTGGAGCAGTGTGTGTGTGTGTCTTGTCCTAAACCTACATATGAATGTTTTCTCCTGTTAGAATGTGAGCTCCTTGGAGGGCAGGGGTTGTTTCAGCTTTGTCTTTGTGTGCCTTAGGCACCTAGCCGTTTAAAGATAAATGCTCATTGACTGACTAAAAACAAAAAACAAAAAACCCTAGAATAGGGATCAGGGGACCTGGGTTCTACTCCCAGTCAGCCATGAGCAAAACTAGTGTCCTTTGAGCCTCAAGTTTCCTCTTTTGTTCCTACCTCACAGGGTTGTTGTGAGGATCTACTCAGATAATATCCTTGTAAAGTGATTTGTGAACTATAAAGTAATAATAGAAAAAGAAGGTATGTTTATCTAGCCGTCTTCAGTGGGAACCTTTTTCATTTGTCTTTTTTTTTTTTTTTTTTTTTTTTGTAACTCAAATGGAAAGCCTTCATTGTGGCTCATTGTGCAATTCTGGAGTCACTCTACTAATCTGCTTAGATGGTGTGTACTCCCCCACCTGATGCCTAGGTGCCTTGCTGCCTAGGACAAACGATGGCACATGCCAAGCCCACAGTCAAAATATGCTTTCTATTGGGGGGGGGGGCGGGCAGAGGAGGGACCAGAAACAGCTTGGAATTAGCAAAATGCTGTTTGGGTGATTTAGTGGCAGCCAGGAACCATACCTGTTTAAGACAGGTGATGGAATGGGTCCGATTCAATTCCACCAATAATTCTAGGGACACAGAGACAAAAAAGAGTATTATTTGATCGCCCGAGAATCAATCCCCTACTGGCTGATGGTCAGCAAACTTCACTCTCCGGGTCCCCAAGTTTCATTTCCAGACTTCAGGTGCTGCGCGCCCTCCATGGTGGGTGGAAAGAATGCCCTCTAACATCTTGCTTATGTGGTGACATTTAGCTCGCCGCCTGCAGCTCAGCCCCTGGGAGAGCAGCATTGTAAACAGACTCCTGACGCCCACACATTCGTTCCTGGCCCGAAGTAAAAGCGCTGCTGCCTTGACTGGAGATGCAGGTAAAATGGAACAAAGTGGAGCTTTCTGGGGAGAGCTGAGCCATCTTTTCAGCGCCTTCTAAACAGCCATTTGGTCTAATCAAATTTCAGCTTTCTCTGAGGTGCTCCTCGCCAGGTGAAAATGGCTTTGGAAATTTACTTATTTGGTGTTGGTTTCATGCTACCTGGATTGTTTTCTCGTCAAAGTCTTAGCATCTTTATCTGGACACCAGATGCCCTGAGAGACAAAGGGAGCCTCCTGCTGTTTAGCGGGTGTCTTTAGATGCCCTCTCTCTGTCCATGCAGATATGTGGGTGAAAATTGACTCCCTTATTTTCACCGTGCTATGCCTTTTTTGGAATAAATGGAGAGTAGATTGGAGCTAGAAATGAGGATCAGTTATTTTGGCATTTGCTCTACTAAAGGATTTGCTTCTAAAACCTTGGGGGTAAGAGTAAAATCGAAGGGCATGCCTGTTAGATGTCAAAACAAAACAAACAAACAAACAAACAAACATGGTTTCCTTCATATGGTCTCAGGCAACAAAAATTCCCTGTTTTATCAGCCATGAAGAATACACCCCCAACCTCAGAACTGTGTTGTGAACCCCAAGAATAGCTCTTCAAATTTGTAATGTTCTTTGAAAAAAAGCTAAAAGGGGATCATCTTAAACTGCTATTTAACAGCCTCAAATCACAACGCAGAAACAGGTTCATTAATTTAATGGTAAATTAAGGTGGATCCTATACCTCTTAGAAAGATGCACCTTAATTTCTCCAAGACATCTTTTCTCTTGGATTGATTCGTGTTCCTAAATGTCTTTGGATATATAAGGAATAAGTGACCAGTCTACCTGCCTTTGTCCTCCCCAATTAGGAGATTGCAGATAACCTCCGTAAAATTCCTCCTAAAGATGCTTTTGATTCTGCAAGCTTCTTCCTGTTCTTTACCCCTGGGTAAATAATATTGCTTTGTACTTTTATGGTACCTTTCATCTAAGGTGCTAAGAGGATTTTACTAGTGTTAACCTCATAATTCTCCCAATACTCCAATGAAACACACAAGGTACTAAGTACGATTACTCCCATAGCAGAAATGAAGCAGCTAGGGAGACCAAGGGATTGATTCCAGGATGATTTTATAGCAAAGAAAGAAGTACAAACCATATCTACAGGATTTCAGATCTCATCACCTCCTCTTAGTCACTTGGACAACCATCTGGCATAATAGGTGTTCAGTTAAAGAGCTAGACCATATTGCCTCTCATCATTTGAGACTTGGTGACCCCTTCATTACTGGCTGTGATTTTCTAGAAGTGTGGAATTCTGATTTTAAAAGCCATAGTTGTTTTGAAAGTTTTGGTTCTTTGCCCATTGATTTAATCCTTTCATAGTCATCTCCTCAAACAAAATCTTCTTCATTTGTATTTAAATGAAGAACAACACAATGGTGGTTGTATGGCTTCATGATTCATTAAGGCCCACATTGTATTTTGTTTGACCTCCAATCAGCTTCATAAAGGTTATTATTCTATTTCCCTATATCTGCCATTGACATTTTTGTCAGAGCTTCTGCTTCTTCCTTCATTCTTCAAAATGTTTCCTTAAATCTTGCTTCGTTCTTTCCCTTTCCAATAGTCCCCACCTTCTTAGCTCCTTTCATCATTTTGTCTAGCCCAAGCAGTTTTCATCAGCTATTCTAACAGGTTCTTGTCTGCTTTACAACTCTTTTCTCCTATTGTCCTTTTTCCAAATTGATTTATTTTCATAATTCTTCCTGTAGGGTGAACCAATGAACTTCCTTTTATGTTAATTATTTTACTTACTACTATAGTCCTTGTATCACTTTGTTGATGATCATTGTTTATTGCTTTCTAGTATGTTTTCTGTCCATTTCTTACACTAGCAAAAACTTTTAAGATCATCTTCTTTCCATTGGAGTTTATGTATGAACATTTTTTCAATTTTTTTCTTTGTCAATATCTTCATTTCTTTGATTTCTTCTTTGCTTTTAGTCCTCTATTCCTTAGGATCATTCCTTTGCTACACGTCTCTCTCTGAATCACTGCAGAAAGGAGGAAAACTAGGCATAAGACTATGGTTGTTTTGAAAAACATGATAGTAATTTTCAGTGCTTCTTGCATAAAATAGGTGTCTAAAGTGGTTTCAGATCTGAGAGGCAAAAGGATTACTTTCTCCTTGGCATTGGCAATGGACTA
Organism: Gracilinanus agilis; assembly: GCF_016433145.1. Taxonomy (NCBI): domain Eukaryota; kingdom Metazoa; phylum Chordata; class Mammalia; order Didelphimorphia; family Didelphidae; genus Gracilinanus; species Gracilinanus agilis. The sequence goes on along the minus strand of NC_058133.1, from coordinate 394,603,688 downwards.
GTTATGGAATGAAGAAGTCCTTTATGCCTGTGCCTTCTTTTGGCTTTTCCATAATCATGTAAGTGATCATTATTTTAAGACACAGAAGCCTATTTAGGAAGATGCAATTTTCCAAAATTCAGGAAGAATATTTTTTAAGAAATTCAAATGTCTTGAGAGAATTGGGAAAATTTGTCAGGCATGTTTTAAATGTGGTATATACAATGAAGGAGTAGTTGGAAACAAAGGCATTTCATTTTTTATATGTTGCAGTCCTAACCACTTGAACTAAACTAGTAGGCTCTTCTATTTCTCCTTGAGATATGACAGCAAGAGAAAGTTAGAAATAAAATGGGAGGATTTTTCAAAGACATTCTAATAAAAGAATTTCTGCATATCTTCTGTTATATAGAGGAGAATGGACAGGAAATAAGCACAAATTATTGTAAGATTATTTCTTCAGAAGACAAATTATAAAATGAGTCATTTAAAGTTCTGGAGTTTGAGGAAATGCTTATCAAAATAGAAACGAATATCATAAAATTCACTGCTTCTCAATGAGGAATTTGAAATTGTCCATCTTGTCTGGAAGATGATAGCTTGAACAATTAACATTTGGGATTTTACAAATACTACATTCGAGGAGATTCAAATATATTCTCATGTTCTCATTTAATATTGTCTCCTGCTACATAATAAACTGTAAACCAATGGAATTGATGAGATTGGCTTAAAGCCAGGATATACTCAGGAAAAGCTCTTCAGAGACCTGCTGAAATTGTATTGCCCTTTATAGTAGGAGGGGGAAAGTGTATTTGGACGCTTCATTCTATTTTGAAGGTGAAACCAATGACCTTGGAGCTTGTATGTTTCTGTTTTTATGTTTTCCTCAGGATTATTGATCAATTGAGGTTAATGGCCCCTGGCTTTGCCTTGGGCTAGGTATGCCTGCTCCTGGTCATTAATCCCCTGGTTATTCCTTAAATACTGTTGATTGGCCTGGAAGAATTTTACATAATAGTACTAGAAGCACCAGTAGTCCTTGCAGAGATCACAGCTAAGTGGCCTGCTTCTCTCCCTTTGTCAAAAAATCTTCCCTCCATCACCATTGGGACAGAATTTAAAAGTTTTCTGTTGCTGCTTTGTGAAAATGGCAATATTCAAAGCCTCATTTCGGGAAACTAGGGGTTAGGATTCTCCCCTGTGGAAATAGAACTCACTTTTTAAGTGATTGAAAGTCTTCTATTGACCCTTTCACCCAATCTGCACCTGGTTGAAAGAGAATCTGATGGCATTCCCAAAAACTTAACTGGGGAAAGTACACAATTAAGAGTGAATTTCCCATTATAGAGCAAATCTAATGTCAGTGGATGGAGATTGAGCTGTTATAGCCTGTTCATAATGTTCCTAATATAAACCTCAGAGTCTGAGTTATGATCTCTTGCATTTATGAATAATCCCCAAATTAAACTTTGTAGAAAATTATACTTGGTTACATCATGAATGGATCCAAATGTATACATAGTATTTATTTAAGAAGTCATCATGCTTGTTTCCAATTTTTAATAAAACTCACCTTGCCAGCTGAAATATATGAAAATAAATTTTATAATCTACATGCTTTATCTCTGTAACATGATACCTGTAGAATGCATTATTTTAACTATCTTAATCTTAATATTGATTATAAAATCATTTGCATCAAGTAATGCCCATTTTATTGGGAGGAAGGGGAACAGGAAGTGGTAAAATTGTGCTTTTTAAAAGGTAGCACAAAAACATTCCATCTTGATTAATAATGAGTGTGCTTTTTAAAAACTAGAATAATGCATGCCATATCAATTAAAGATTTTAGATATGTACAAAGCTTAGGATCATTTTTAATTTATCATTTTTTTTGGCAGTGCTGGTTATAACACAGTAGACAGAACATTGGATTTGGCATCAGGAAGCCCTGAGTTCAAATGCAGTCTCAGAGGCTTATTAGTTCTGTGACCCTGCGCAAGTCACTTAACCTCTGTTTTGCCTCCATTTCTTCATCTGAAAATAGATAATAATTGCACCTACCTCCTAGGGTTGTTGAGGATCAAATGAGATAATAATTGTAAAGTGCTTCTGAAACATAGGAAGCTCTATCTAAATGTTTATTATTATTATTATTATTATTATTATTATTATTATTATTATTATTTTAAACCCTTACCTTCCATCTTGGAATCAATACTGTGTATTAGCTCCAAGGCAGAAGAGTGGTAAGGGTAGGCAATGGGGGTCAAGTGACTTGCCCAAGGTCACACAGCTGGGAAGTGTCTGAGGCCAGATTTGAACCTAGGACCTCCCATCTCTAGGCCTGGCTCTCAATCCACTGAGCTACCCAACTGCCCCCGTTATTATTATTATTAACCAAAAAAAAAAATGTGTGCTTACATACACATTAATTTCTCTTATAAAGCACAAAAAATTAAGGACTACGGCAAATCCAGATTCATACTTCTGATTTGTGGGTTTATAGCTAAAGTCTTTACAAATTTTTTTAAATGTAAATCACAGACTTTCCTTAAGCTTCTTAATAAGATGAAATGTAATTATTCTCACTCCTTAGCCTGCTGAACTTTCCTCCTGGCATAACTGTGCTGTGGCTTGCTGGCTGCCTTGCTTACTTTCTCTCTTTTTGCCTTTTGTTTCATCATAATGCTAGTTTAGGAGAAATCTGACTTCTGTCTCTATAACCTTTAAACTATCCTTAAGTCCTGTGTTTGTCTGAAACAAACCACCCTTGTATCCTTAAGTTAGAACTTAACCAGAACCATCACTTATCAGATAAGACCATTGCCTGCTACCTTTCATTATTGGCTACATCTGGATCTTTGATCTGTGTCTAAATATGGTTGACTCCCTCCCAAGATATCCATCCATTTCATTTGAATGCTCATTCATTCTTTTCATGAGATCATGGGGCCATGGGAAGAGGTGAGTGATGGTTCTGGGTGATCTCTAGGTAATAATATCTTCTCCTTCCTTTTCTTCTTCTCTCTGCATTGTTCATTTTCCTGCACCTGGCTTTTGGCTTTCCTTCCTCTGCAACTCTGACACTTCCCAATGTAAAACAATCAACTGCATCCCAGTTATCCCCATTTGTCCTCGTTCAGCATCTTGCAGCCCCATCAGCATTATGTCCTACAAAGCCGCACATTGTAGAAATCCAACCGATCGGCCCAAACTCTTTGTAACATCATCTGAAGGTACTGGACGCAAGAGGACTCTGCACAACACAATGGTAAGTAGTCATTGGGAATGGGCTGATGTGGGCACAAGCCCAGATAACTGTTACTGCTACAAAGAGATCTCAGTGACCTTGTGGGGAACGTAGCCTTCCTCACCGTCACTTCTTAGAAGCCCTTGCTCTGGTCAAAGCATAGCTTAGATTCTAGCGTCTACACGGAGACTTTCCCCATCTTCCCTGCTATTGAGTGACTTGCACCCCACCCCATAACACATGTACTGTACCTCCAAAGGCAAGAAATGCCCATCGAGGGATATCCTCTATCACCACATGCAGGAAGCAGATCATCACTGTTTCTGCAATACATATCTACATACACACAGATATATACATATGTGTGTATATCTATCTATATATGTGTGTATACACACACCATTTCTGCAACATATTTCTGTATATTCATACATGTTACAGAAAGGGTGTGTATAAATACAAACAGATAATACCTACATATGTGTATGTATGTGCATATGTGCATGAATAATTTTTATTTACCTTATATTCTTTTAGGGGAATTCACATGTACCCATAAAAATAAATATAAATACTATATCTATTTGTGTACATATAATATGAATGTATTCTATGACTATATTAACATATATGTGGGCTGTGAGTAAATTTTATTTGCAAATAAATTTTATTTATTTATCTTTTCCAGTTAATCCAAAGTAAATCCAAATTCTATATGCTTACACATGGGTACATACATGTGTGTATAATTAATGTTTACTTCTACGTGTACATATGATTTTCCTTTAAAGAGTATAAAGTCCTTGAGATCAAAAGTTGTTTTGTTTGGGATCATCAGCGAAGTTCCTCATATATAGTAGATACATCCTAAAAACTTACTCATTGTTGCATTCTCAAACGCTGTCTTCTCTCTGCTGGATATGTTCGGAGTGGTCCGGGTAGGAGAGCCTTAATGTACTCTCGGTGACCTGTGCAACTAACTCTCTAAGGGAGGGTTATATGCGGTCTGAATTTAAACTATACTTTCAATGGGAGCTAGGGCTGCAAAGTGCAAGGTGGCTAGAGTGCCAGACCCAGAAAGACTCGAGTTCAAATCTGGCATCAGACACTGTGATCCTGGGTAAGCCATGTCATCCTGTTTGCCTCAGTTTCCTCGTCTATTAAAATGAGCCAGAGAATGAAATGGCAAACTCTTTTAATATCTTTTCCAAGAAAACCCCAGATTGGGGTCATAAGAATTGGGCATAACTGAACAGCAACAATAAAAAATGACAGGAGCTAGAAAATCTAAAGAGAAGGGAAGCACCAAGGCTAGACTTGTCTATGAGAAGGCACAGAGAGGGAGATGGGATGTTATGTGCAAATAACAGCAATTAGGACAGACAACGTAGATGGACGGTAGAGCGTGGGAGGAGGAGAAGTGTATAATAAACCTGGAAAGACAGGCTGGAATTAGATTGTGAAGCACTTTAAATGCCAGACAGAGGAATTTGTATTTTATCCTAGATTGGAGGTCACTGGAACTTTTTGAGCAGGGTAATGAGAATCATGATACCTTATGGTTTTTTGAATGTCTCTACCACTCTGAGGGGATTGCTTTAAGGAGAGCCAAACTGTAAAGCCTGGGGTGTTATATGGGTGTGAACTGGTATTATTGTGCCAAACATATTAGGTTGATTGTGGTATTTGCCTGCCTGTGGTAACAAGGCAGCATCTCCAAAGAGAAGCATAGAGATCTATTTCCTATCTAATAATTTCTTTTTCCCTTGTTAGTAAAAGTTGGTTTGCTGATCCCGAATGTACCGTTATCCCTTCCATATCGTGGGAGTTTAGGCGCCTGGCGCCCCTGCTGTCTGGAAAAATCCTTATAAAATTTTTTGGCCCTCCCTTTGTACCAAAGAAGTCTGATTTTTTTTTTCTTTTATGGGGCATTCACAGTACCTTACAGTATAGTACATTTTAGGATAAGTATACATTTCTGAGTTTCCAAATTTTTTCTGTGTCATTTGCAGCTTCTACAGAATTTTCCAAAAATTCCCATTTAATTTCTTATGTCAATCTCCAATATATCAAAACCATGATGAAGAAAGTCACGATGTGGAAGGGATAACTGTATTTCCCAAAAGTACTCATTGGGTGCTTTTAGAAACATTTAGGTAAAATTTAGTAAGTTTAATGCAGAATAACCAGTAAATAAGAGAGTGGGCATCAAAGACCTGGGTTCAAATATCACCTCAGACCTCTATTAGTTGAATGGGTTTGAGTAAAGGCAGCTAGGCAGCATAGTGGATAGAGCACCAGTCCTACAGTTAGGAAGACTTGAATTCAAATCTGACCTCAAATCTGGGACCCTGGGGAAGTCACTCAACCCTGTTAACCTCAGTTTCCTCATCTGTAAAATGATCTGGAAAAGGAAATGGCCAACCACACTCTACTATCTTTGTCAAGAAAACTCCAAACAGGGTCTCAAAGAGTCAGTATATGTCCAAAGCTACTGAAAAATAACATGGGCTTGGGCAAGTCACATCAGTTTGCTGATCTGTAAAATGAGTGAGTTGAACCACATGGCCAACAAGGCCTCTTCCAGATCTAATTAACTAACCATTGGACTCAAATTTTGTGAGCTCAGCTTTGGTTTGGCGGGGACAGGAAGAGGGAAGTGATCATTAAGGAAAATAATGTATGCATTCTTAGTGGCAATGCTACTTCATTCATGTTCATTTCTACTACATACCACGCACATAGTAAGGTAGCTTAATTTTAGGATGTTTTTCCCTTTATTTTGAAGTGCACGATCATTTTACATTTACTGGAAGAAATAGCCATTTTTCTATTTTCCCTCTGGCTTTAACTGACTCATCAACTAACTAAAAGACTCCACTAATTATCCAGCAATGATCATAGCATGACCTGTTTAATGAAAGCCTAGAACACATTATTTAAAAATTTTAACTCTATAGAGCAACTCAGATTTAAGATGAAAGGCTCTTAAAAGGATTTTTCAGAGACCTTTGAGGATAATGTGTGTGGTTGGGCAAGCCTGATGTTAATGCTATGAAGTACAGTATTTCTCTTTCAAAGTCCTTGGAGCCTTCTAGAATCTACCTTTAATTCTTGATCGAGACACTTGCCAAAGGTGAAAGAAATTCTTTGATGTGAGAATTTCACATATTGACTTTGCACACTTGGGAGATCTTAGCTTTGGACTCAGAGCCCTGGATCTGAGCTGGAGGATTTCTTCCACACACTGAAAGATGGCCTGGAGGAAATCCTGCCTTTAGGGCAGTTTTCAACCCTTTTCATTTATTTTTTTATTTATTTGTTGGTCAGGGATTCCTTTGACTATCTGGTAAAGCTTATGGATTCCTTTTCACAATGTCTTTAGCTGAATAAAACAAAATACATAGGATTACAGAGGAAAATAATTATATTGGAACGGTTATCAGATTATTTAAAGAAACAAGTTCACATCTGTTAAGTCCCAGGTTAAGGACTTGGGTGCTTTAGAGGAAAGGATAAAAAAAAGTCCTTGAATCTTTTTTTTTTAAGCTATTTACCAGAAGAGGAAAATTCTTATTTCTGCTATGGATACATTGTGAACCACATCCTTAGAGGGAAGATCTAGGTTGATGAGATCACAGATGCATTTATATATTTTTGCTAGGTAACTGTAACATTTACAAGAAGTAGTACCCAAAATGCCCTTCAGGCTCATTAGATAGAGCCACAGGCCTAGAGACTGGAGGTCCTGGGCTTAAATATGAGCTCAGACACTTTCTAGCAATGTGACCCCCTGGGCAAGTCACTTAAACTCCCATTGCCTAGCCCTTTAACGCTCTTCTGCCTCCAAACCTCTCCATCCTAAGACAGAAGGTAACGGTTAAAGGAAAAAAATGACCTTTGGCAAAAATGAAACGTCTTGTCCTTTTTCTTTTGTCTCCTGACACTAAAAATCAGGTTTCTGATGACAGCTCTCTCCCTGTCTCTTTCCTATCAGAGCCTATTTTCAGGAAAGGATTTGATGAACTATTTTCATCTTAGGATGAATTCAAACTCAACTCAAAAATAAATAATATAAATCAAATTTATATGGTGCTTTAAGCATTACACAGTGCTTTCTTTTCAATAGCCCCAGGAGGAGCTGACTATCTCCATTTTATCCAGGAAACTTGACAATCTAAGTCATTTGCTTGAGACCATAGAACTAAGCCGTGCCTGTTTCCAGATCTGCCATTTCTGGAACATTTTCAGAACTAGAAGGAAGGGACTTTGGACATCATCTGGCCTAGCCCTCTTTATCCTGTAGTTCTGAAAACTAAAATGAAGAGATTAGTTTAAGTAACCTATCCAAGACCACTGAAGTAGGAAGTAGTAAAAACAAGATTCATCCTGTTTGCCTCAGTTTCCTTGTCTATTAAGACGAGCTGGAGAATGAAATGGCAAACTCTTAATATCTTTTCAAAAACAGATCATCTCATTCCAGATCTCGGGCTTTTTCTACTATGCTGCCAGGCATTAGAAGAAATGCAGAATTTAGCTAAAATTAAGAACCATTGAGGCACCTAGATGGCTCAGTGGATAGACAACAACCCCAGAGATGAGAAGTCTTGGGTTCATATTTGGCCTGAGACATTTCCTATCTATGTGACCCTGAGCAAGTCACTTAATTTCAGTTGCCTAGCCCTTTACCACTCTTCTGCCTTGGAACCTATCTATTCTTCAGGGTCAATTCTAAGATAGTTAAAAAAAAAAAAAAAAGAAAAAAGATAAGAACCCATCTTTTCTCCTGAGAGAAGTTGCACTTGAAGCCTTACTGTGAGATTAAAGATTTGGTCTCTAGTTCAGGGAATCTCTCACATTAGTGGACTAATGTGATATAATTTCTCTGAAATAGAAAATGGGTTCAAATCTGACATCTGTCTCCTACTCCTTTTGTGACCTTGGACAAGTCACTCAAATTCTCTGGCAGTTTCCTTATCTATAAAATGAGAATGGATGGAATAGATGACCTCTAGAGGCCTTTCCAGATTTAAAGCTATGATTTCATAAAGTTTCTTCTCCTTTCCTTTCCCCTCCAAACTCCCAGCCCCACAAAAAAAGACAACCTAGGCTAAACAAGTATGGCTATTTCACCTAAAGCTAACTCCAGAGTACTATAAGTTAGCAACTAGTCAGTCAGATGATAAACAGTTAAGTGTCTACTATGTCCCAGACACTATCCTAAGCACTGGGAATACAAAGAAAAGTAAAAGATAGCCCCAACTCTGATTGTGATAGAATACTATCATATCATAAGAAATTATAAACTTTAAAAAAAAATATGGAAAGTCCTTTATGAAACCATAAAAATAGAAATGAGTAGAACCAAGAGAGCATTCTATATAGCCACAGAATTAATGTTTGAAGAATGACTTGGGAATGCTTACCTCTAGAGAACTAATAAATAAAAACCACACACACATACATATATATTTTATGGTCAAATGATGCCTTCTCTAGATTGGAGAGGGGAAGGAAGGAAAGAGATACCTGGAAATTTCAATGTAACCAACAGACAAATTATTTTTTTTTAAGCATCATGTCTGGGTTATATAACTTAAATTGGAATAAATGTCTATGTGGAGGGGGAAATGATAGGCCATGCTCTGAAAGAACTCATAGTCTAATGGAAGAGACAGCATAAAAACAAGCTATGTATGGGATAAGTTGGAGTTAATCAGCATATGAAATTCAGAAAGAGGGATCTTCCCCTCCAAAGCTGGGGCTTGAAGGAAGGTATGAGACAGATATAAGAAGGGAAAGCATCCCAGGAGGAGGGGAAAGCCAATGAAAGTGTCCAGAATTGAGAGATGGAACATCTTATTTAAGGAAAAACAAGGAAGCTAGTGTCACTTGATTAGGAGAGTGGAAAGGGTAAAAAGACCAAAATGGTAGGAGTAGAGGGATAAGGCAGGTTTTATAGGGCTTTGAACTTTAAATAGGAGTTTTTATATTTGATTATAGAGGTAATACAGAGCTATTGAATTTACTAATGGGGGGGTAGGATGGAGAAAATTAACATAGTTAAACCTGATCTTTAGGGAGATCCCTTTTGACGCATGAGTGGAGGGTGGACTAAAAGAAGAAGAGACTTGAGAGACAGGGAGACCAACCAGCAAGCTATTGCTCTAGTCACTGAACTTCCAAAAGCAGGCCAGGCAACTTATGTAACTCCAAATAAGTAGGCCAGATTTTTAAGGGAAGGGGAGAAGTGGGAGGAAACACTGTCTCTTCACATCTCAGTAGAAAAGTGCAAAAAGGGGCCCTGGAAATGAATTCCATTAATAATTCAAGTCTCACTCAGTTTTACAACCTCAGTCATTCTCAGCTCTTCATTTCCTCATTTCACTTTTCCATTTGGGTGCCATGTCTTTTTGATTCTCCCTCCACAGCATCTCTGGCCATCTGTCCCTTTCTTTCTACTCACACAGAAATGTGCTCTGCCAGATTAGACCCTTACTGCTTTTTCACAGAGACTATTGCAGAAATCATAAGTAAATTAGGTGAACATAGAATAGTATACCTGTCAGATCTGTGGGAAAGGAAGGAATTTAAGGCCAGGTAAGAGTTAGAGAACATTGCAAAATATAAAATGAATGACTTTGATTATGTCAAATTAAAAAGGTTTTGTACAAACAGAGACTATTGTAATAATCTCTCAATTGGTCTCTCCCCATTCCAATCCATCCTCTGCATAGCTTCCAAAGTGCTATTAGTTAAGTCCATGTTTGGCCATGACATTGCTCTTAGTAAATTCCATTGGCTCCCTATCCCTTCCTTCAGCCTACAAAGACACTAAATAGAAAATGAGTAATAAAGATTTTCCTTTTGCCAACTCTTGTTAAAATCCAGACTATCTGAATGTTAAGACTTGCTTGTCCCCTCCTCCTCCAGGTACCTTTCAAACTCATAGACTCAGAAAATTAGGGAAGAAAAGGACTTTTGAGGTTATTTAGTTTCACGTGGACAGGAGAAATGACTTGCCCAAACATCATCACATGGCTAGTCACTAGCAGGGCCAGGATTTGAACCAAGACCTTTTGGCCCCAAGTCCAATAGTAATTCCATTGAATTGCCTTGCCCCTCCTCTTTTCTTTCTTTTTTTAAACTTCTTTTGCCTTTCAGGTTCATTTTCGTCTGCTCTCACCTATGTAAAAATAATATGCAGGACGGGGAGAAAGATAATTGCAGATCACACATCAGTCTGATTTGTTCCAGGACCCTAGCTCTCTCAGAAATAGTCCTGAACACAGACACAAAGAAAGAGTAGAAAATGGTATACTAACTAGAGACTCCCTCAGAGAGAAGGGAAGGAAAGAGACCCTGAAACAAACAAACGGTGGTACCTTGGAACTACTAGAGAGCCATGTGTTAGCAAATAATATTCCTACGTTTGCCACATTGGAGAAAGCCTTTTTTCACTTTTATTTTTCTAATAAAACACTTCACACTATTGGTTACTGGGCCTTTTTCTCTCACTAGTGACTTTTAAGAAAATCATTTCTTTAGCATAATACAGGCAGTAGCTAGATGGTAAGGGGAGATTGAGTGCTGAAGCAATGGAGGAATCAGATGTAGACCAGACTTCAAGCACAAGATGGGCTGGCTTAGGTATTCTGACAGCTGCCCTTAGAATTCATTGCCTTTGCCTTAGCCCAGGTGTTTAAGTGCCAGATTCATTAGAGGTACTTGGAATATGTCGTTTAACCTTTTTTTTCAGCCTGACTCTTCCTGAGCCCATTTGGGGTTTTATTGGCAAAGAAACTGGAGTAGTTTGCCATTTTCTTTTCCAGCTCATTTTACAGATGAGGAAATTGAGGCCAATAAGTTTAAGTGACTTGCCCAGAGTCACATAGCCAGTAAGTGTCGGAGGCCAGATTTAAACTCAAGAAGATGAGTTTTTCTGCCTCCAGACACAGCACTCAGTCCACCGTCACCTAGCTGTCCTATGCTTGGAGTATGAGGTGACTTTATTCTTTCCAATTCCAGTGGCTAAATGTCATCCCTAAATATCACGGTATCCTTCTGAATTTTGCCTCTGCCCAATCCAGTACAAATTCTCTGAGGAGAAATCAATCTTCTGGCCACATTGTGTGAAATTACAGAAATACTAATGTTGAAAACCTTCCTCAGATTCCAGATTTTAATCCTGATCAGAATTTAAAATAGCCCAAGTTCTTCACTCAGGAGCTGAACTTCCATTAGGAATTAGAGGACACCAAGATATTCTAAGTCCAATTTCTTTCATAAGGAAATGCTTTTTTTAGTATTCGGTATTTTAAAAAAAAAAAAGATCTTTTTTTGGGTGCACAAGTAAGAACAAGTCTTTCTTTGGATATGTTGACAGCAGTGGGAGCACAGATTAAAGCCTCTTTTGAAATCTTGGAAAACCAAAGGCCAGATATGAACTACAATAACTGTTCTAAAACAGGAATCCATTTTGGGGTTTTAGGGGATCAAAAAATGAAACTGAATTCTGAATGAGGAAGAAAAGTTAAACATTTCTAAAGTATATGGAGTATCCAGGTAGACTTCAGCTCATAGCTCAACTCCTTTTCCCAGATTTGAAGCACAAACCTTTTTTAACAGGGGGAACCTGCACCATGGAGTCACATAGTCAGCATATTCTTTATTGGCTCCTCATCTCGTTGATGAAAGTCAAATACTTGGTTTCAAGCCAGTAGGACCCCCGAAGGCCTCTTTGTTTGGCTTAAATTGTGACAGCCTGCCAAAATGATTCAAACAAGCACTGACCGATTGATCTCATCATGCCTGTCACCAACCAAATGCTGACTGTGTGACTCTTGTTGCCTCTACTAGTAGAAGGACCTAATTCTTATGTGGTTTTCAATTTAGGGGCATAAAAGAGAAAAGGAGAGAGAAAATGTGCCCTTCCATCTCACATCTGGTATCCGGAGAGCCCTGTCTCCATCAAACCCCAAAACTAGATCATCAGCTCCCTCGTCAGTTTGGTAAGTGAAGTGCAAGTGGGCCATCTTGACAGGAAATCCTCATCCCTCGTTTAAAATGCTACCCATAATCCTGCACCACTAGGCTCCTCTCTATAGGCTATATTGGTCTCATTTTATGGCATTAACTTGTTTCCTTGGCAGAAAATAGGGGTAGGGTGAGAAATCACCCATTTTCCCTTTTTAGCCCCCTGTGAAGAATCTTTAAATAAGTAACTGGATATCCTTAACTCTTTTTTTGAGAATCCATCAGAAAATACTTATTTGCAAGCCAGTGTGCTAAACACTGAAGAGAAAGGCAAAAATAAAACTGCCTCTTATCTCAAGGAGCACATTCTATTAGGGGAAAGAACATGTACCCACAAAATGAGGTAGAAGAAATATGTAGAATAAATGTAAGGCAATTCAAGAGAAATCAGCATGTTAAGATTGCTTCGAGATACCAACACAGTTTTTCTTTTGGAGAGAGGAGCATAGAGTCCCTGGCACATAGGCTGAACCTGCCATATCTCCTTTTATGCCACGTTTCCTTATTTGTTTCCTAGGCACCCATCCAAGTCCTTTCCTCATTTGCCTGGCACACCCAGACCAACATCCTCCTTGTCACTTGGCCCTCCTAAAGCTGCTTCAGCTCAGGCACGGCCCCCCTCCCCTGGCAACATCAGGCCTATCAAGAAAGAAGTCAGGCTTGAGACAGAAAAAAAAGACCCAGAGAAGGAACCTGAGAAAGTGCTTATTGAAGCATCATTCCCAGAGGACCAGACTCCTTCAGTGAATGCCGAAGAACCTACAAATGAGGAAGGTTCACTTGCCAAGTCAGAGGCTGCTCCAGGTAAGTCTTAACCACCCCAGTGCCCAACACACTGCTTTACCCATGTGTAGCTTTTTGCAAATATTCATTGTTGTTCTTTTGTCAGACATGAAACTGTTAAGAGACATCGGTACCCACTCTACCTCCCAGTCCTTATGCATTGATTTGTTTTATATATTTATCATATGCATATGATAAATATATGATATAATATTATATGCATTTACTATATCAAATTTTGATATGTTTTTATATAATGTTTCATCTTATGTTCCCAAAAATGGATTCTTGTTTTTGAACAGTTATTGCCATTCAGATCTGGCCTTTGGTTTTCCCATGTGTCAAAAAGAGCCCTTAATCCTTGTTCCCATTGCTGTCAACCTATACAAAGAAAGACTTGTTCATTAAGATATCTTACATATTTATAGATCTTGGGTTTATTTTTCAGATAGGGACTTTAAAAGAAAGAGTTACACACTTTTTTATTTGGGCTGGGAGGGAGGTGACTGGATCTATGATTTTTATCTGTTTGGGGATCTCCTTTCACCAATGTAGATTGACATCTTCTCTGTGACTTAATAGTTTTAGAGAGTTTCTAGGACGCTGACAAGTTGAGCAATTTGCCCAAGGTCATAGCCAGGATGTATTAGAGATGGAGTACTATGCAGTTTAGCCAACGGTAGAGTGCTTGATGTTTTAGAAAGCAGTTTGGCAACTTTTTCCAGCATTGTTTGTGACATTAGAGTAGGAACAGAGGGAAGGGCTGAATCACCGAAACACATGTGGGGATTTGCTAGGGAGAAGCATCAGAGTGGGAAAGGAAATGACAGAACCACGGATTAGGAGAGTTGGATGGGCCAGATAGTCTAACCTATCAATAAAAGAATTCCCAGTGTCCAACAAGTAGTCATTCATTTTCTGCTTCTGAGCCTCTTGTACTGATTTTAATAAGGATTGTCCAGTTTTACCTCCAAGGAGACTGAAGGGAACTCATCACCTCCAGGGGCAGCTCATTCCACTTCTGGGCAATTCTTATTGGTAGGATATTTTCCCCTAATATCAAACCTAAATTGACTTCTTTGTGGTTTTTAGCTATTGTTCCTGGTTCTACCTTCTGCAGTTAAACAGAATAAATCATAGCCCTTCAAAATGCACAATTTTCTTGTCTCCTGGGAGTCTCCTTTTCTCCAGGTTAGACATCCTTGACTTCTTCAAGCTCCCTTCCTTTGATATGGACTCAATGCCCTTTACCATCCTGGTCATTCTCATTTATTTCATTAGTATAGAGAACTTCCAGGTGAGGAAACTCTCTCCCTCAATACAGGTTAAGTCTTTCTCTCCAATTTATAGTGTTAGCAACCTACCTAAAGCACTGAGCAATCTAGTACAACTCTTTTCTCACTCTAGGAAGGGTAGTGGGATTGGCTTTGTGTAGTCATTCATTCAACAAATATTTAGAAGTAGCTAAGTTGTCTTCTGAATGGAACACTTCTTAGAGTTAAGAAGATATAAATTAGAAACGTATTTGGGCAAGTTGTTTACCCTCTCAGACTTAGTTTCTTCATTTGCAAAATGGAGACCTCAACATTTGTAATGCATCTGATTGATTCACAGGAATCTTTGACAAAGATATGTTCCTCAAACTATTACTCTATTCATTTATACATAATGATCTGGTATACACCTGGGTTTATTCCACTTAAATCCTTTTTATCAGCTCAATGCCTCCACTGCTCAAAAGCTATATTTTCAAAAATTCTTATCTGGACACTAACAGGATTCTGTTTTGCTTGAATGCTCAGTTAGGAGAGAAATCCAGTTTTCTGAGTTGTCCAGAATTCCATCCAGAATTTGTAGCTTTTATTTAAGAATGGATTGTTTGCTCCTTCCAGTATCGTTGAGATTGAAAGTGTGCATTAAATGATACTAAAATTAACTTCTGACTGACTCAGCAGTCTCTTGTTTTCAGAGGTGAGTTACCAAAGTCATTTTGCATAGATGTCATGGAGATTTGCATGCCAGAGAAACATTTGCAAAGCAGAATCAGAACTTGATTTATCTAAAATTCATGTTAAAATCAATCTTGCAATAAAAAAAAAACCTGCTATTATATTTGGCCTGAAATAATGCAACTTAAAAGTTTGCAGGTTTGAAGATCATCCTTGGTGGGCAATTCAGGAGGTTGTTTGTTTTTTTTTAAACTCTTACCTTCTGTCTTGGAGTCAATACATTGGCTCCAAGGCAGAAGAGTGGTAAGGGCTAGGCAAGGGGGTCAAGTGACTTGCCCAGGGTCACACAGCTAGAAAGTGGCTGAGGCCAGATTTAAACCTAGGACTTCCCATCTCTAGGCCTGACTCTCAATCCACTGAGCTACCCAGCTGTCCCCCATCAATTCAGGAGTTTTAAGAGGAAAAGTAGCTTCCTTATAGGGGCGATAACAGGAGATGCTTCCTTCAGTCCTTTGCTGAAGGATGTCTCAGATGTCTGTTGCTTCTTTTACTTACTTTCATATCTGAGTCTAATGATAAAGGGGAGGGGGGGAGCTGGATTTTGAAATCACCATCAGGTTTCCTGAACTTTCTTATCCATCTATCCCGCTCTGACTTTTTATCTTCATTCAGTTTCTGTGCATATAATAACTTTAGCAATAAGTTATTGCAGTACTTAAAGCATTGATGATTTCATAATCAGTGTGAGTACTCCCTCCATTGAGGCAGATTGCAACCCCTCTGTGACCTCATGGATACCCTTTGTGAATTGCTGTTGCTGAGACTGAGACGTGCAGTCATGAGCACACTGGTGAGGGGCCGCTCTCTGAACTAAGCTAGAATGGTAGGTATTGTCTCTTACCGTTCAGATAGTAAAAATAAGCATTTATTAAGTTCCTACTGTATGTGAGGCACCATATTTAAAGCCTTTCTTGTTTGGGTAGGACACTCCAGAGATTGTGTTCTGCTGGGATAACCTTTGAGAATGCAGGGTCACATTAAGAATGATGCTTAGAGATGGGACACTTCCTGGCTGTGTGACCTTGGGCAAATCACTTAACCCCCATTGCCTAGCCCCCTTACTGGTTTTCTGCCTTAGAACTGATATTTAGTATGGATTCTAAAACAGAAGGTAAGGATTCTGGTGTTTTTTTAAGTGAATATGTAAAATATCATTCTTGCTCTCTCCATGGTCAGCAGAATGAGTTGAAAACAGATTGAAGAGAAATCACAGCCAAGACTTGTCTGCCTGTGTCTTGTTTCCCTCTTAGGGTATTCTCAGAGTGGACTTAAAGAGCCCAATAGAGGCATTAACATTCACAACTCTCAGAATCAGGAGATGCTAGAGAGGGATTAAGGAATGAAGGGTATATGACAGCCAGAGGCTGAGTAAGTAACAAAAAGATATGTTGTCAGAGGGGGAAAAAAAAGAGTCTGATTCCGCTTTATGTGAGTATGCAGTGAGAGAAGAAAAAAGCCCAGGAAGATACTATAGTACATTCATTTGTTCAACAAATATTTACTCACTGCTTAATCTGTTAGGGTTGGGGGTTTTTTTTGGGGGGGGGTTGGGGATTTTATTTTTAAACCCTTACCTTCCATCTTAGAATCAATCCTTGTATATGGGTTCCAAGGCAGAAGAACAGAAGAACCATAAGAACTAACCAGTGGGGGTTAAGTGATTTGCCCAGGGTCACACAGCTGGAGAGTGTCTGGGGCCAGATTTGAACCTAGGACCTCCTCTTGGCTCTCAATCCAATGTGCCCTCAATTTATAAGTTAGTAAGTGTACTAGGGGCTTATTTTTACTAAGATTAGACATGATCCTTGCTCTCAAGAACAATACAGAATGCAATCAATAGAAAAGCTTAGGGCAGCCAGGATGGGAGTCAGGAAGACTCATCTTCCTGTGTTCAAATCTGGATTCAGACACTAGTTGTGGGATCCTGGGCAAGTCATTTAACCCTGTTTGCCTCAGTTTTCTCATCTGTAAAATGAACTGCAGAAGGCAATGGCAAATCACTCTATCATCTTTGCCAAGAAAATCTCGTGGAATCACAGTCAGGCACAACTGAAATGACTGAACAATAACACCCACTATACCGTCTAGCTACCACAGTAAAATCGAAGGACAGGATTAAAGTTGACAGCTACTAGAGATGACACAATGTGTAGTTGATTGTAGAGAGTTGGGGGGGGGGGAAACAGTGTCAAATTTTAACAGAAATAGGCATCACCAGGGACACTAAACAACAAGTAAGGATCCCTGTGAGCTGCATATTGACTTAGAAAATCACGGTATGATGTTATCTACATCTTGTTGCATTTTTAATTAAATATTTCCCAATGACATTTTAATCTGATTGGGGCCTCGCTAGTGTTGCTAGTAGCCTGTGGGCTTCCTTGTGTTTGACGCTTCTGGTGAAGATACAGTGTCAGTGCATGTTAGATCCCTGATTTCCTTTTTTGTCTTGTGTGGGAGCATGAATCTTGCGTAGAAGGTAAGAGGATACAGTGAGTAGCAAGGGATTTCTTTTTACATCTCTGATGACTAGCTTGGCTCTGGTGAAAGAATGTTGAAACTTGAATCGTCAAGTGTTGCTTCTCTGGTTTTCGGTCAAAGGAATTGAGATGAAAGTGTGGGATACACTGTAGGCAGACATTGTATGCTCCTTGGTAACAGTGTGAGGAGTTGGGGAGAGTAGAGCCTCAATGCATCTTCTTTCCTGTCTCTCTCATTCTTACATGATTTCCTCTCTAATGTCTACATTACAAGAATGCTAAGCATTGAGTCACCTGGGTTCTGGTAAAGTAGTCATTAATAGATACCAGCTTGTAATCATTTTGGAGATCAGAGAAGAAATGAAACAAATGAAATGTCATCTTCCACTTTGTAAAGTTCTCTACTCACAGAGGATACTAAAATGAGTGTCTGCTTTGGTATGTATATTCCTCAAAGAAACTTTTTTTTGTCATTTGTTGTCCAGATACAGGGATGAAATTTTATAGCAGATCCCTGAAATCTCAGAATTTTCATTTGCTGTTTCTTTTAGGACACTGAACTATAAATTTAGAGTTTCTGGGCTATTGTCTGTTCTGTTCTTGGGATTTGTTTCCATTGAAGTTTATGCCTCTTATTGAACAGCTGCTCCAGCTTCAGTGCCATCCACTGTACCTTCTTCTGGTTTGGGGAAGACCTCTGCAGGGACCACTGACCCAGAAGAGGCCACAAGACTACTGGCTGAGAAGAGGCGGTTAGCTCGGGAACAAAGAGAGAAGGAAGAACGAGAAAAGAAGGAGAGGGAAGAGCTTGAAAGGTAAAAGTGCAAACTTAGTTTTTGAGTAAATCTGCCATAAGTCACATCTGAGTACGATAAATGAACTAAGTCTTAAAGTAAATATTGATCTAAATGAAGTTTTAAAAATGATAACTAGTATTTACATAGTGCTCTGAGGTTTATTATCTCATTTGATTCTCACAAAAACCCTGGAAGGGAGGTACTATTATTATTACCCCATCTTTATTTTACAGAGAAGGAAACTGAGACAGATAGTTTGAGCAATTTATTCAAGGTTGCCTAGCTAGTGTCTGAATCAGGATTTGAACTCAGTCCTCTTGATTCCAAGTCCAAGTTACCTACTTCCAAAATATTACTAAATGGTATTCATCTATCCATTTAGTGTTGTTTTACAATAAATACAAATTGTCAACCTGTAAAGAAACCTGTAGTTTCTGTGAAACGCTTAAATGTCCTATCCCATTGACAGTTTGCTCAGATATTGTCCCAAGATGCTAATGAGGTTAAAATCAACCAAATTCATTCCTTACACAAGCCAATTAGCTTAACCCTGTCCTATAAGAAAAGACTAAGTTTTGAACAATGATACATGTATAACCCAGTGGAATTGCTCGTCAGCTCAGGGAGGGAAAGATGGGAGGGAAAGAACATGAATCATATAGCCATGGAAATGTATTCTTAATTAATTAATTTAAAGAATTTAAAGAAATAAGCATAAGGAAAAAACAGAGAAAAGTATCTCTAGCCAAGAATTTTGCAAGTACCTGACTTTGGTCACAAACATGGGACAGTATAGTAAATGTTGGTTCTAGTGTCAGCAGACTGCAACCAGCAAAAGAAGAAATGAATGAGGAAACAAAGGTTTGATCTCTGAGCATATCATTTTATTATGCAGTGTATGTCAATTGTCCAACAAATTGAGACCAAGCCCCCTTCCTCAGTTTAGGGCTGGACCCCAAATGCAGGAGGAGAAAGATTTTTTTTTTTTATGTAGCAAAATACTTAAGCAATAATGCCAATTAATTAAATGGAAACAATACAGCTCTCGATAATCTGATTTCTAATTAGATGAAAGATTAGGGACTTTCTAAGTGGGGAGGGGGAGAGTGAACAAATGTAATCTCCTGAATTCAGGAAAAGAGGTGGCCCATTCCTCCCCAAGCTGTAAACAATCAAAGAGACATGGAAACAGAAACCAATTGATCAGTGTGGAACCAGTTTTCAGATAATATATATGAATTGCCTGAAAAATACAATTATGGAAAAATTCCTTATAGCAATCTTAGGATCTGACTGTGTTTCTGGCCAGCATAACCTAAGTCCTTGGCCAAGGGTCTCTAAGCAGGAGGTACAAAGAGTCCTAGCCACATCGGGCGAGGTTTAAACAGTGCAATATGGTTTTCTCCCATTTCCCACAACTGAATAAAGTTTTCTCACAAGGCAGAAGTTGGATTAAGCCCATAACTGAACAGAAAGGGAACTAAGCTCCAGAATCGAGTCACAAGATGGAATCAGTGTGGTCCACTCAGTTCCCACACTTAACCATTGTTTTTAAAGGTTTGAAAAACACTTTTTTATTTGTTACCTTATTTGATTTTTTTAAATTTAATTTAAACATTTATTAATATTCATTTTTAACATGGTTACATGATTCATGCTCCTACTTTCCCCTTCACCCCCCGCACTCCCCCCACCCATGGCCGATGCACATTTCCACTGGTTTTGTCATGTGTCCTTGATCAAGACCTATTTCCAAATTGTTGGTAGTTGCATTGGTGTGGTAGTTTCGAGTCCACATCCTCAATTATGTCCACCCCGACCCATGCGTTCAAGCAGTTGTTTTTCTTATATGTTTCCTCTCCTGCAGTCCTTCCTCTGGATGTGGGTAGCGTTCTTTACCATAAATCCCTCAAAATTGTCCTGGGTCATTGTATTGCTACTGGTACAGAAGTCCATTACATTCGATTTTACCACAGTATATCAGTCTCTGTGTACAGTGTTCTTCTGGCTCTGCTCCTTTCGCTCTGCATCAGTTCCTGGCACACTTAACCATTTGCTATCCTACTCCCTGTAATTTTTTCCACAAGACCTGAGTTTCAAATCCTAGCTTTCCCACTTCCTACAGGTGTGACCTTAGGCAAATTACTTCATTTTTCTGGGCCTCAGTTTACTCATTTAAAAAAGTATTTGGAACACTTCATGAATTTGAATATCATCTTTGCTCAGGGGCCATGCTAATCTTCTCTGTGTTGTTCTAATTTTAGTATATGTGCTTCCAAAGTAAGCACTACTCATTTTTAAAGTGAAAGGAATAAACCAGATGGTCTCTGAGGTCCTTTTCAGGTCTAAATATATAATCAAGTGATTATATATGTAATTTATTAATATATATTTGTGTGACCCTTAAGTTATTAGGGAGTATGACTCAGTAAGAATGAGTCAATGCAAACCCATCTCCATTACTGGCAAGCAACTTAAAATTCATTCTCGTGGTTGAAGAATAGAATTCAAGCCCTGCATCAATAGACTGTTTTTTCTGAATTTCTTTGAAATGAAAAGTTTCAAATTGGTGACTGAAGAAGTATAGTACTACATCTCAACTTTGGAAAAATAGTCAAATCTCTGAACCTTTGTGAACCTCCTGTACAAGATATTAGGTAGGTTCCATGTAGGTCATCCTGAGATCTTTTTTTTTAATGTTTTAAGTGATTTTTTAATAGGATTGATTTTTATTTTTAGAAAAATTTTCCAGGTTACATAATTCATGTTTTTACTTTACCCTTCCTTCACCCCCTCAACCCCACATCCCAACCCCCCACCCCCGGTAGATAACTCGCATTTCCACTGGTTTTAACATGTGCGGTCAGTCAAGACTTATTTACATATTATTGATAGTTACATTGGTGTAGTCTTTTCGGGTCTACATCCCCAATCATGTCCTCATCAACCCAAGTGTTTAAGCAGTTGTTTTTCTTCTGTGTTTCCACTCCTGTAGTACTTCCTCTGAATGTGGGTAGCGTTCTTTTCCATAAATCCCTCAGAATTGTCTTGGGTCATTGCATTGCTGCTAGTACAGAAGTCCATTACATTCGATTTTACCACAGTGTATCAGTCTCTGTGTACAATGTTCTTCTGGCTCTGCTCCTTTCACTCTGCATCAATTCCTGGAGGTGTTTCCAGTTCACATGGAATTCCTTCAGTTTATTATTCCTTTAAGCACAATAGTATTCCATCACCAACATATACCACAATTTGTTCAGCCATTCCCCAATTGAAGGGCATACATACCCTTGCTTTCCAGTTTTTTGCCACCACAAAGAGCGCAGCTATAAATATTTTTGTACAAGTCTGTTTATCTATGATCTCTTTGGGGTACAATCCCAGCAATGGTATGGCTGGATCAAAGGGCAGGCATTCTTTTATCACTCTTTGGGCATAGTTCCAAATTGCCATCCAGAATGGTTGGATAAGTTCACAACTCCACCAGCAGTGCATTAATGTCCCAATTTTGCCACATCCCCTCCCACATTCATTACTCTCCCCTGCTATTCCTGAGATCTTTACACTTTGTTCTTTATTGCCAGACAGTGTATACACTGGAGTTTTTCTGCTAATCACATCAGTTAATTATCTTAGTGATAAACCACAACCCAGACCTCCTTAAGGCAACTCCTTGTCCTGCCCATTCCTAGGAGGAAGAAGGAGGAATTAGCTCAAAGAGTAGCTGAAGAAAGAGCTCGCAGAGAGGAGGAAGCCCGAAGGCTAGAGGCTGAAAGGGAGCAAGAGCAGGCCCGGGAGAGGGTAGAGCAACTACGTCGGCAAGTAGAGGAGCGAGAAAGACGAGAAAAAGAAGAAATGGAGCGGATCCAGAAACAGGTATGTGGGCTCCAGGTTGGGGGAGTGTGTTTGCAAAGAGAGTAGGAGCCCCCAAGGGGCCATTTGCCTTCTTGCTCGGACTCAGTTTAAATAAAAAAAAGATTACTTTTTATAAGGGGCATCATGGTAGAGTGGGAAAAAAATACTGTCTTTGGAGTTAGAGGATGGGAGGGTAAATCTTCCCTCTGTCACTTGTTTTTGTTGTTGTTGTTGTTGTTTTAATTTAATTTAATTTTTCCCCCAATTACATGTAGAAAGCTTCCACTTAACCTCTGGATAAGTCACTTAACCTCTGCATTTCCTCTTCTGTTAAGAGGTGATTGAGGGTGGCAAAGAAGGTACATGGATCTGTCTGATTTCTACCCACTTGCCCTCCAAAAAACTATGATATAACATCTCAGAATGAGTTCTAGAACAGCATAACCCACAAAAAGATGGGGTGAAGTAATTTTTCAGCCCAAAACAACCTAGAAGACCAGCACAAAAGATAGATTGCACTAGGTTGGAAATGGAGGTCAAAGCAGCAAGAAGCCAATGCAAGCTCCACCAGGCAAGGTACAACAAAAGCTGCTGGAGCTCTCAGCCACAGATGGTTCCTGGGGTCCAACAATTTCTCAGAAGGAGATGACAGGGGTCTCTGCTAGCTCTGGCTACAAAATTCTTGTTGTGTTACCCATACGCAGATCCAGGTCATGGTCCTGGGTTAGGATCTCAGTGTGAGGAGGAGCACTGGCACACACCAGTGTTTGCAGCTACAGGGGAGCAGGGTACCCTGATTATAGTTCCAAAGCAGAAGAGAGTGCTTGGGGTTATTCATAAACCAGAGCACAGGCCAGGAGAGTATTAAACACATCTCTCCTTATATCATACCACTTGAAGAGATGAAAGCAGATGGATCCAAAGAGCTAGCTCTGAAGGCAGCCGCACAAAGAACCTGAAGTTGCCCATCAACTGGGGAATGGCTGAGTAAGATATAGTAGATCATTGTATTGGAATACTATTGTATGTAAGAAATGACAAGTAGGAGGAGCTCAGAAAAAACCTGGAAAGACTTGCACGAACTGAAGCAGAGTGAAATAAGCAAAACCAGGAGAACATTGTACAGTGGCAGGAATATTTTACAGTAGATATCTATAAATAACAAAGATCCTCAGCAATATAGTGGTCCAAAACTATCCCAAAGGACTTCTGATTTTTAAAAATGCCATCTGCTTCCTAGACAAAAAGAACTAAATCCAGACCAAAGAAAACTTTTCATTTTCTTAATTTTTTTTTCTTCTAGTTTCTTTCCACAAAGGGATTAATATGGGAAAATGTTTTATGTGGTTGAATGTACAAAATCTACATGAGATTGCTTACTAGCTCCATGTGGGAGAGGAGAAGGAAGGGAGAGAGAGCGATATTCTTCAAAAATGTTGGAAACTTACTACATGTAATTGGGGGGAAAATTTTAAATTAAAACAAAGTGGTTGGACTAGATTACCTCTAATCTCCTTTCAAGCTCTCAATTTATAATCCTGAGTCAGATTTCAAATAATAATCTCAAAAGGAAATTATTGTATTTTTCATTGTTATTAATATATTCAATCTGTATTGTGCTTGAGTGTTTCAAGAGTCTATTGTTCCTTCTTTTCTCTTGCCTTAAGCTCACTATCCTTGTGAGATTAATAGAAGTAGGTAGAAAGTCACCCATTTGGTTGTAAAACAAAGAATGTTCTTTCTCTTCAGAGAGAAGAGGAGGCCCGCCTGCGAGAGGAAGCTGAGAGGGTTCGACAAGAAAGGGAAAAGCATTTCCAAAGAGAAGAACAGGAGCGCTTGGAAAGGAAGAAGGTAATAAGACACACTGCTTACAGGAATTTTGCACATAGCATTCTGTCTTCTTATGCTATGGTCTTAGAGATCCGGAAGGGTGAAGAGGAAATTACTTCTTTATCTCAAGCTCCTAAACAAGACTACTCTTCAACCATCCCAGGAAAAGAAGAACCTCTTTTTAAAGATCTCTTTCCCTTAATAATCTATTCCCATCAAGGTAGCACAGTGGATAGTGCACCATAACCAGAGTTGGGAAGTCCTGGGTCTGGTCTCAGACACTTCCTAGCTGTATGACCATGGACAAGTCACTTAGCCTCAGTTACCTAGCCCTTGCCACTCTTCTGACTTAAAACTGATACTAAGCAAATCTGGCTTCAGATACTTCCCAGCTGTGTGACGCTGTGCAAGTGGTTTAACCCCAGTTGCCCAGCCCTTACCATTCTTCAGTCCTTGAACCAATACTTAATATTAAGTTTAAGAGGGAAGGTAAGGACTAAAAAAAAATTGATATTAAGTCAGAAGATAAGAATTTAAAAAAAAATAATCTATTCCAAAGTTTAGAAATTATCACTGTAAGGATATTATTTCCTATGTCTTAACAACTCCATACTACAACTCATAAACAAGACTCATTTTGAGTCCCACTGCTTACCCCCTTCTGCTTAATAACTTGTGTGTGACCTCCCTCCCTTCTTTGCAGCAGTGGGGAGCTATGGTTAGGGGGTGCATGTTCTGCCAAAGATGATGAGTATGTTTGTTGGTTTTGCTGAATTACTCCCTCCCACTTTCTTTGTTGTAATGATTGGCTTCTTAGATAGGGGAGAAGAAGAGTGGTTATATTTGGAAATGAAGGTGATATAAAAACAAAAGACATCAGTATGTATATATTTTTTATTTTTTAAAATTATGTGAGCATCATCCTGGCACACATTTGGGATACAGCTATTGTTTCCTCTAAAAATCGCATGTAGGTTTGAAAATATTACTGGTTTACTTCATTTGTCAAATGTGCTAGGTTTGTTCTATTTCTAGATCTAACTCCTTTGCTTGCTATTTCTTCTCTGGTAGCGCCTTGAGGAAATTATGAAAAGAACCAGGAGAACAGAAGCTACAGATAAGGTAATAGCATTCTTCCTTCGTAACTGGTTTAGATAAGGATTATTTTTCCCCCTTGTTTTCTATTATTACTCTCATTTATAAAATAATGCACTTTCTTTTGTAGAAAGCAAATGACCAGAGAAATGGAGACATAGCCAAAGGAAATACTCCAGGTGGAACAGGTATTTTTTTCACTGCTCTCTCAAAGACCCCCAAATATTGAATGGGATCATAGGTTCACAGGTTTAAAATTGGAGGAGACCTCAACAGCCATATAATCGAACCTCTTCACTTTATGGATAAGGAAACCAAGGCTGAAAGAAGCTGGGATTTGCCTAGGATCATATAGATAGAAAGTGGTAGAGCTGGGATTTGAACCTCGATGTTCTGAGTTCAACTTTCTTTCTACTGTACCACCAGACAGATAAGTTTAGAAGTTGTAGACTCATTGAGTCCTCAAAAAGTTCTTTGTTACTTTTTTAAAAAATCAAGATTTGAAACCATGTAATCTCCCAGTGAGAAGAGTCTAGGCTACTCTCAAAACAGAATCTTAACAGCTACAAAACACTTCCAGAGTCACTGCCTTTCTTTTAAAAAAATAAATATATGGAATTTGTTTTGTGTTATTTAACTTAAATTTCATTTGCTACTTCTGCATAATGGAACATAAAAACTTACTTTCATCTCCAAGAGCTTTTAACTTGCATACTTGGGCAATTTATGCTTTGTGACCAATCACCAAAAAGACATTCCTGAGTTGGCTGTTTTCCTGGAATTAGAACAATTTTGTAATTAAGAATCTGTTGCAGTTCTTCGGATTCAGGCAGTGCTAAACTTATAAATAGGTTTTATTCTGAGGAAGCAACCAACTTAGATAAATGTGATTTTAGGATATATTTTCCCATTGAAACAATATTATTGCTTAGGTTCCCAGTAGGATGGTTAGATTTCCAATCTAGCCAGCAAAAGCCCATTTGACCCATAATGTATATGAATTGAATTATATTATTGTATGCATATGTATGTGTAGAACATAACAGCTTCTGTGACAAAAGGCATTAACACACATACCCCTCTATTATCTCTGCCTCTAAAATTCTTCCATCTCTCCCACTCCCTATTGTATTTTCCTTCTTGTTATTCTCTTCTACTTGTTGCACCAGAATTGGGGGCTTCCTACCTCCTAGCTTCTGGTCAGCAAAGGAGGGGATGCTCCCAGTTCTGAAACACTGGACTGTAATATCCGCGAGGGCGTTAGTCATATCCTGGCTTAACTTTGTCTCCCAATGTCTAGTACGTTACTCTGCATATAGTGGGCAGATGGTTAATGATCATCTAATTTAAATAGGGGTCGGCCTCTTGCAGAGAATTTATCAGAACAAGAATCTGGTTTTTGGAAATGTTACAGGTAAATACCCACTTGTCTAGGAAAAGTTCCTCCAATATTATCTCTCCTTTATCTTTTTCTGAGAGACCTAGAGATTTTCACCTCCTATTATTTGAGTCTGAGGTTTCTCTCCATCCTAGCGACTATACTAAAAGGATGATGTTTTATAGATAAATAGGTATCTATATATTATAGATAAATATTGATACACACATATGTATATATCTGTATATATATATGTATGTATACATATATATATACACATAAATATATTTGTGTGTGTGTGTGTGTGTGTGTGTGTTGGGGAGAGGTGTTATCCTAGCTCCAGCTCCTTTTAGCTTTGCTTTAAAACCTGGCATTTAAATTTGTGCCAGATTGCAAAATGAACCTCCTGAAATTGCCGTATTGTTCCCTCATTTACAGCTCTAACCAAAAGTGGCTACAGATTTGCTCAAAACTCTGCTCCCTGCTTGGCACAGCTGTGAGTAAACAGCTGCAAGCCTTTGAATATTACCCTAAATTCTGGAATCAGATTCTCTGTGGTTGATATCATTGGCTCAGAATTACATACTAATAGCACTGAGCCTCAGGATGGCACACTGGGGAATAAAAATCCCTGTATTATCTTGATCTTAAGAATTCAAAACAAATATATTTTGTACATTTCCCAAACAAATATGTTTTGAGCTTTAAAAAAAATGCCATTTTTATGACTTGCACTGAATTGTGAAGGGATTTGACTCATTGAGTGCAAGACCATTGAGGGCTGTGTTGCTTTTGTGTTAGTGGCATGGTCTTGATCAAAAATCACGGGAGTGTTTTTGTTTTAGCATTATATACATTTATTTCTTGGTAAAAAAATTGATATTTATATAATTATTTACATATATGTTTATTTGTGTATATATATAATTTCATCAGTAGACACGTACATGTTCACATGCGCATCCATATATGTACAGTACATATATATATAAACCAGAGGTTGATTTTTTTTCTTTTTTGTTAATTCTATCTTCTTCATCTCTGTGGAAATATCAGGAATATCGCCACTTCCATGTGTGACAGACTCTTCAAGAAATGGAGAACCGGTGACTAGCCCACATCAGCCAACAATGACCATGGACAGGTGAGTCAAGCAAATAAGTGCTTTTTTACAAATAATATCTTCATTCAATTCTTACAACAGTGCTAGGAGGGAAATGTTATCATTATCATTATTCCTTATAATATCCTTTCAGTCCAAAAAAAACCTCTAGACCTTTTTTCAAAGGAAATGTTGCCTAGCCGTGTTCTTTTTAACATATATTTCTTATGAAGTTTATTTTTGAAACCTAAATGTAAAATTTTACTTCTTTTTTGAGGATAATATCCTCATTTCTTATTGTGCAAATTAGAAAACTGAGACTAACCAAAGTTAAGTGATTCACTCCCAGTCACGTAGCTAGAGTCTGAAGTCTGATTTGAATTTGGGTCTTCGTGAATTCAGTCCAGCACCCCAGCTACTTCTTACATTTTGTTTCATGGGCAGCTTACAGTGAATATTTCTTGACATTTTGTTTTAAATTCATTGGTTTTCAAAAGAAAATGAGTAGGGTGAGGGGGGGAGAGGGAGGGAGAGAGAGAGAGAGAGAGATGCTAGTAATGCTGCATTCCTAGTAAATAAAAATGTTTGTTATTTTTAAATAATATATATAGAATGTATAATGTATCATTTAAACATATTATCATGAAACTAGAATGCTAAAGAGAATTGCAAAAGATGACCTGATTAGTGTTTTTCATGCAATCTGACTTCACCAGGGCCATGTCCATACTCTTCAGTGATCTGTCAACCTTTAATGATGCCGGATTACAGTAGAGTGATTCATAAATATGTACAATTATTAGAGTAATTTAAGAAACCCAGATTTTGATGATACATTAATGACAGTACCTTTTTTAGCTGAGATGCTGCAGGTAACAGCAATTAACTGCCAATAATGTGATCTGGGAAATACTCCAGGTTACATAGAGTTCATGGCTTTTTCACCTGTTGTGCATGAATATCCAATGATATTTGTAGTCACATTTTCAGGTATAAAAGGTAATATTGCACTTCATGCTTGTTTGTGTCTGACCACAGAGAATTTGTAGAAATATTTAATGAGGCTGTTGAAAATGTCAAAAAACCTTTGGGCTAATTAAAAAACTGGTTCTTGACAAGGTTTTTTTTAGTGTTTTTCTGATTTCTAGAATTTATTTTTGAAGCATCTAAGATAATCTATCTGAGTATATCATACCAACAAAGTAAGAGCTTCCATTCCCTATAGCCAGGGCTGGAATCATTAGAAGCTGCCAAGACCTGAAGGGCTTCAGATTATTTTATAATGGTTGGTATTTTTCTGCTATCAAATATAGTTTTCCATAATCATTAAAAAACACACTTGGCCCATGTGATGCTCTGTAGTGTCTGGCACTAATTGGAAGATGGCATCCCACTGTTGGTATTTCTCTATGCCTGTGGAATTGTTAAACTCCTACAAAATTGATAAGATTACTTCTGCTGAGAGTGTTATTAATAATGAATATTCAGCGATGTTGAATAAATGATGTAAAGCCAGCTCATAATTACTTGACACGTAGGAGACACTAAGCTTTTTCTTGGCCTTTAAAGCACACCTTTATTTCTACAATATAACAACACACTTGCCTTACAATGGCTGTCACCTACCATCTGATTTACCCTTGAAAGAAATCCTTAAATGTTCTCCCAGAAGAACAAAAGCATAGACTCTGAAGTGTTGAAAGAATGCCATATTTACTAGAAGAAGAGATGCAGAGAAATATGGTGATGGTTCTAGTATTTGCCTAATCAGCGAACTCAATCATACATTATCCAAGTCTTTTTACTTCATTAATATGGTTTTATCCTTGCCTCACAGAATTCACCACATGATTTTTTATGAGTAAAGCAGGCAGGCCTAAAGCTTAATTGTGTAATGTTGGGATAATTATTAGATGAATAATACTGAGACTTTTCTTGACGCCAAAAAGGACTTTGGTAGGGTCATAAAAAAAAATTTAAAAAAAGATGCAATATGCTTGCTATGCACCTTTCCATTCCTAATTCAGATTGTATTTCTGGTCATGCTCAAGGCGATACTCTTTTTTGTAGGCAATGTCACCGTACCCTGAAAGTATTGATTGGTTCTATCCTCAGTTAAATTCTGGAACAGATTATTAAATAGTCTCTGAGGACTGAGAAGAGTCTCAGTTTAATCACTGAAAACCAATACAGGTCTACTAAAAATAAATCACTCCAAATCTAGTTTCTTTTTTCTTTCCTTTTTAAACAGCATTATGAAACCAAAATACTAGGCATAGTATTTTTGGGCTGCGGTCCAGAGATTGTTGCAGCAAGGATTTTGATAGATGATGGAAAAATGTTAGGTGGATCTGTCACTGGTTGAATTACTGTCAATAAAGTGTTAGTCAGTGGGCCAGGGTCTAAAGGCTCCATTCTGCAGATGGGAGAAGTAGGGCATGCAGAAGTTGAATAACTTGTTTAGGGGTTGCACAACTAGTATCTGAGGCAGGATCTGAAATCAAGTATTACTGACTCCAAGTTCAGTGCTCCTAACCATTGCACAATCTGACTTGTGTTTTAATTACTAATACTATCTAAAAATATCTAAATATAATAACTAATAGTGTCTAAATGTCTTTTTTTATTCAAATAAAAATATTCTGGTTATCTTCCCCAATTTTTTTACAGAGGTGAAGAATTCATGAGTGTTTGAGATAGATACATAGATTTTTAGATATGTATATGTGTGTATTGATTTGTTTTGGATGTTTTTCCTTTTTTCTTTAAAAATTTTTTCCTTTTATTGTTTTGTTGGCTCTGGGAGGGGGAAAATATTTTTAACTAAATAAATATTAAAAAATATTCTTCCCTTTAACTCTCTTGGAAGGGAGACTCAGGGAGAAGTTTAGGTAATGTTAAAAAAAAAGAGGGATCAAATAAAATTCATTTTAAAAAGAAAAAGAAATTAATGGACCAGTGTCAGCCTTGGAAGGTGGCCTCTACTGGACAGCTCTCCATCCTCAACTCTGTTGTTCCGCATATTTATCAATGATTTAGATGAAGATCTAGATGGACTAGAATGCTTTATGTCATTCACAAAGTTGAAAGAACTTTGTGAATGATATTAATCTAAGAGAAATAGATAATACAACGGATAATAGAATTAGAATACCAAAAAAAAAAAAAAAGCCCTTAAAACTGGAAAGATAGGCCAAATTTTTTTTTTAATGTAATCAGGATAAGTGAAAAATCTTACACCCAGACTCAAAAAAAAAAAAAAAAAAAGGCAGCTACATAATTATAGGGGAGCAGAAACAGGGCTAGAGAGCAGGTTATGTACGTGGAAAATATTAAAGGGTTTTAGTCGCTCAAATTTAAGATGAGCCAGCATAGTGGCATAGCAGCCAAAAATATAACCTTCAGCTGCATCGGTAGCATTGTATAGTGGTGTTTAGAACAGGAGAGCCTGGTATTCTCCCCACACTCTGAATAAGCTAAACCACATATACAATATTAGTTTCAGCTCTCTATACCACATTTTAAGAAAAGAATATTTTTAAGTTGAAATGTGGCTAAAAAAATTAAAATAAAGATAGATGAAAAGCCCTATCACTAACCAATCAGTACACATTTAATAAACACCTATGGCACTGGGCTTAGCACTGGCAACACAAAAAGAGACAAAAAGTACCTGCCCTCACGGAATTTTTAGTCTAAGGGGGAGACAACATGCAAACTATTATATACAAAGTAAGCTATATAAAGATAAATGAGAAATAATTAACAGAGGGAAGACATTAGAAGTAAGAGCAGTTGGGGAAGACATCCTCCAGAAGGTCATCATAAAAAAATTCATTAAGAATGGTTGGAGATTTCATTTGAAAATAATTATCATATCCTCCCTCCACTGCCCCACTCCCAGGTATTTTCTTCCCCAGCTAAGGTAGTTAAGAGGGTAGCAGGAACATCTAAGTGGCCCAGTGGATTAAGAGCCAGATGCAGAGCCAGGATGTCCTGGGTTCAAATGCAGCTCCAAACACCCCTAGCTGAGTGACCCTGGACAAATCACTTAGCCCCCATTGCCTAGTTATTACTGCTCTTCTGCCTTGGAACCATTATGTATTATTGATTCTCAGATGAAAGGCAAGAGTTTGAAAAAAGAAAAAGAAAAAGAGGATAGAGCACTGGACCTGGAGTCAGGAGGACCAGAGTTCAAATCCAGCCCCAGAGGTGTAACCCTAAACAACTTACTTAACCTCTGTTTGTCTCTGTTTCCTCATCATAAAATGGGAATAACTATAGTACCAACCTCACAAGGTTGTTGTAATATTAAATGAGATTCAATTTATAAAACACTTAGCTCACTGTCTGGCACATAGGAAGTAGTATAGATAGACTCTTATTCCCTTCTCTTCCTCTTTCCTTCTCCAAGATAAATAGTCTTTCCCTTCAGCTGTTCTCTATATGAGATGTTCTCTAATTCTTTCACCAACCTAGTTTCCCCTCTTACAGACATACTCCAACTTGTCAATATGCTTTCTCAAACATGGTACCCAGAATCAAACAGAATTCTCCAGATGTAGTCTAAGCAGGTCAGAGTATGTGGAACTATTCCCTTATTCTGAGGACTATTTCCCTCAATTCAGACTATCTAGAATACAATGAACTTTGGGGAATGCCCTGTTTATACTGTTGACTAGTATATTTGCCATCCACAAAGCCCAGAATCTCTTTCAAGGAAAATATTACTCCCTCCACTAAACACACACTTAATTATTTAATTATTTGGGGGGGTTGTTTTAGTTTTTTTATTTAATTTTATTTTTAATATTTAGTTTATTATAAGAAATCCCTGTGAGGATATTCCTTCTACCAATACAAATCAGCACCTGTTCTAGGGATGCTGAGAAGTTCAGTGACTTGCCCAGATCCCTTTACCTATCTATATCAGAGACAGATCTTAGAACACCACATTGTCCTGAATTTGAGGCCAGTTCTTTCTCCATACTGCTTCACAACTTTTCATTTACCCCTAATGAATTTCACATTATGAGATGTGGCCCATCATTCTAGCTCTTTTGTTGTGTCCCAGCTCTAACGCATTATGTATATTTTTTCCCCTCTCTGAGCTAGTTACAAAGAGAGTAAAATTTAAGCATTGCCCATTATCACCCTTATCCTCCCCCCTCTATGTTATATAATTTACCCCATTCTTTTTCTCCCTTCCCTTTTCTCTTAGTGCAAGCAACCCTCTTTCAACCCTTGATTGATTTTTTACATTTCATTCATATGCATACATATCATTACATATCATCACATTTATGTATACATCATATCAAATATACATCATATGTTACTACTTAAAGAATTCTAGACTATCAACTGAAAAGCTAGTGCAAATAATCAACAACTTTAGCAAAGTTTCAGGATACAAAATAAACCCTCATAAATCATCAGCATTTCTATATATTTCCAACACAACTCAGCAGCAAAAGTTAGAAAGAGAAATTCCATTTAAAATCATTCTAGACAATATAAAATATTTAGGAATCTAAAGACAAATCAAGACAAACATAAGAACTATATGAACACAACTACAAAACACTTTCCACACAATTAAAACTAGACCTAAATAATTGGAAAAACATTAATTGCTCATGAGTAGGATGAGCTACTAATATAATAAAAATTACAATCTCACCCAAATTAATTTACTTATTTAGTACCATACCTATCAAACCACCAAAAAACTTTTTTAATGAATTCGAAAAAATTATAACAATGTTCATTTGGAAGAACAAGATATCAAGAATATCAAGGAAACTAATTAAAAAATGTGAAGGATGGGGGCCTAGCAGTACCAGATCTTAAACTGTACTATAAAGCAGTGGTCATCAAAACAATATGGTACTGGCTAAGAGACAGAAGGGAGGATCAATGGAATAGACTTGGTAAATGACCTCAGTAAGCTAGTGGATGATAAACCCAAAGATCCCAGCTTTGGGAACAGAAACCCACTATTTGACAAAAACTCCTGGGAAAATTGGAAAATAATATGGGGAAAATTAGGTTTAGATCAACATCTTACACCCTATACCAAGATAAATTCAAAATGGGTAAATGTCTTAAAGAGTGAAAACATACATAAATTAGGTGAACATATAATAGTATAATTGTCAAATCTGTGGGAAAGGAAGGAGTTTAAGACCAAGCAAGAGATAGAGAATATTGCAAAATGTAAAATGAATGACTTTGATTATATCAGATTTAAAAGTTTTTTTTATAAACAAAACCAATGCAACCAAAGTTAGAAGGAAAGCAACAAACTGGGAGAACATTTTTATAACAAAAACCTCTAACAAAGGTCTAATTACTCAAATTCATAAGGAGCTAAATCAGTTGTACAAAAAATCAAGCCATTCCCCAATTGATAGATGGGCAAGGGACATGAATAGGCTGTTTTCACAGGATAAAATCAAAACTATCAATAAGCACATGAAAAAGCGTTCTAAATCCTTTCTGATTAGAGAAATGCAAATTAAAACAACTCTGAAGTACCACCTCACACCTAGCAGATTGGCCAATATGGCAGCAAAGGAAAGTGATAAATGTTGGAGGGGATGTGGCAAAACTGGGGCACAAATACACTGCAGGTGGAGTTGTGAACTGGTACAACCATTCTGAAGAGAAATTTGGAACTATGCCCAAAGAGCTTTAAAAGACTGCCTGCCCTCTGATCCAGCCATACCCCTGCTGGGTTTGTACCCCCAAAGAGATAATAAGGAAAAATACTTGTACAAAAATATTTATAGCTGTGCTCTTTGTGGTGGCAAAAAATTGGAAAATGAGAGGTTGTCTATCATTTGAGGAATGGCTAAATAAATTGTGTTATCTGATGGTGATGGCATATTATTGTGCTAAAAGAAATAAAGAAATTAAGGAATTCCATATGAACTAGAATGACCTCAAGGAATTGATGCAGAGCGAAAAGAACAGAACCAGGAGAACATTGTACACAGAGACTGATACATTATGGCACAATCAAATGTAATGAACTTTTTCTACCAGCAGCAATGCAATGACCCAGGACAATCCAGAGGAACTTAGGAGAAAGAACACTATCCACATCCAGAGAAAGAACTGTAGAACCAGAAATGCATTAGAAAAATATGTCATCGAACATGTAGTGTGATAGGAATGTGATTAGGGTTTTGATGTCAAAGAATAACTCTACTGTAAATACAAGTAACATGGGAATAGGTTTTAAACAAGTGACACATGTATAACCCAGTGCAACTGCTTGTCAGCTTTGGGAGGGGAGAGGAGGAAGCAGGACCGGGGGGTGTTCATGAATCATGTAACCATGAGAAAATATTATAATAATAATAATAATGATAATGATAATAATAATAATAAATAAGCAAACTGGTAAAAAAATCAATATAAATAAATAAATGAACCTACCTTTACTCAGAAAAAAAGAAAGAAATGACAAGTAGGATGATTTTTTTAATGCAAAAAACTTAATGAATTGTTGCAAAATGAACAGAACCAGAAAGAACATTGTACACAGTAATGGCAATATTGTATGATGAACAACTGTGAATTGCCTACCAATTCTCAACCCAGATCACTGATCTGGGACAATCCCAAAGAGTCATGATGAAAAATACCATCCAGCTCCAGAGTCTGATGGAGTCTGAATACAGACGAAAACATATTCTATTTTATATTCTTCTCTTTTTTTTTTTTGGTTCAAGCTCTCTTCCACAAAATGATTAATATGGAAAAATGTTTTACATGATTGCACATGTAAAATAGATTGCTTACCATCTCAGGAAGGGGGGGGAGAGTGAGAGAGAAAAATTTAAACTCAAAAATTTTAAAAAAGTTTAAAAATTGTTTTTATATGTAATTGGAGGAAAAATATTATTTAAAAAATAACAATCATTCTGCTTCCAAGAAAAAACAAGCAAAATAAAGAGTTGAGTGGTTTTGTCTTCTTTTCCATCATCTGTTTTCATCATTCCATATACCTTAAACTTCCAACATAGCTTTAAGAGGAGAAAAAAAAATCTATTGTCCTTCTTTGCAGTTAGAGTACAATTCCTGTTATGATCTGAGGCTATTATAATCTGGGTTCAACTATCATCTCTCTGTGCAGATGATTCCCATATTTGCATTTCTGGCCCAAATTGCTCTCCCACAAATTGCCAAATATAGTGTTTTTGAATACCCCTATATCAAATTCCTAGTTCAAAACAGAATTCATTCTTTTTCCCCAAGAAACTTGCCCTTCTTCTAGCTTCCCTATCATTATTGTTGTTGTAATGTATATTGTTGTTTCAACTCTTACTGTCTTAGTAACAACTCTTAAGATAGAAAGGTAAGGGCTAGGTAAATGGGGTTAAGTGACTTGCCAAGGGTCACACAGCTGGAAGTCTCTGATGCCACATTTGAACCCAGGTCCTCTGGATTCAAGAGTTGGTGTTCTGTCTATTGAGCTACCTCATTGCTCCTTTCCCATTATTGCTAAAAACATCATCATCATCATCTTTCTAGTCACTCAGGTTGCAGTTTTATTCTCACATTCAGCGCCTCACCCCTTGCCCTCCTCTCTTCACTCTTGCCAACAATTGTCAAATCTTTGTCATTTCTATCTCTTGGCATCTCTCACCTGGTCTTCTATTTAGCTTTTGTCTTTCCTATCTCCCTATCCCACTCCCTCCACACAATTGCTAGTGATCTTTCTAAAGTACAGCCATGGGCATGTTAGCTTGCCACCCTGCCCCTCTCCTCACTCAATTAAATGACAGTATTTCCCTGTTATCTCTATGATCAGATGAAAAGCTGGCATTTAAAGCTTTTTGTAACCAGACCCCAAACAACTTTTGTGATCTCCTTGCACATTTTTTCTCTCCCCTTTAAGGTGGTCCAGCCATGCTGTATTTTATGTTTTGTTTCTGGAATGGGAAACCTCATCTCCCATCACCATGCCTAGAACCTCCATGCCTCATCCCTCTTCACTCCTACGCATTAGGGTCTCTCCTTTCATTCGAAATCTGATTTGAGTACTTCTAATAACTGGTTCCCATGATTGCCCTCCCTCCTGAATATAGCTTGATTTTTTTTATATATTCTCCATCTACATATGGGTTGTCTCCTCCCAATAAAATGTAAGCCCCTTGAGGACAAGGACATTTTTGTCTTTGTATCATGAATGCTCATCTCTGTGCCCGACACTTCTTGGGTACCTAACAAGCATTTGCTCAATTGATTGTTAGATTAGCAAACCATTATTTACTTCAGTTGGCACAATTTTTTACAAGATCTTTATTCTCTTTTGTATTTATCCTTGGTTATTGGCTCTCTTCCATCCTTTATATATGTTGGGTTTTTTGGTTTTTTAATCTGAGTTTGGTCAGTGAGTTCCCTGCATATCCAAATCAACTCCCTTTTTTTCTTCTCTTCAGAATAACTTCTGCTTTTGTTTTCAGAATTTCTTCTTGAAGAGTTTCCCTCAAAAAACAAGGGCTAATTATCCCTTAAAAATAAAATGTCAATTGTGTGTCAGCTTAGGGGGGTTAGGGAGGTTGGGGAAAGGGAAAGAATATGAAACATGTAACTATGGGAAAATATTCCAAATAAAAATATTAAAAAATAAATCAAATCAAATGTCATATATCCTTTTGTATCCTATCCCAAGCCTATCTATCATGAGGGAGTAGGAAGAATATTCACCACAATTCCAGTGCTACTATTTTCCTTTAAAATAGCTTTTGTTGTGAAACTCTGTTAAAGGCCTTGTTCATGTGCTTATTTACTCCTCCAAGGACTTTGAATAGATTTGTCAAATATAATTTCTCTTGCCAAAATTACATTATATTTTCTCTAGTATATAACTTTTTAAAAATTTTTTATTTAACAGGATTTATTCCCAGATATCTCAGCCCCTTCCTCCCCATACCACAGAAGGTAACACCCAACAAACACATATGTATATATAGATTGTATCTTTTGTGTTTCTATTTTTCCAGTTCATTCCTTGGAGATGAACATGCAGAAGTTATTCTTCAGACATTAGTTCTGTAGCTGTATATAACGTTCTCTTGGTTCTACTTGTTTTACTCTTCACTACTTCATATAAATCTCTCCAATTTTTAAAAAATATTAGCCTGCTCATTGTTTCTTAATGGTGCAAGACTATTCCATCACCACCATATACCACCATTTGTCCAGCTATTCTTCAACTGATGGATATCCCCCTCAATTTCCTTTGCCACCACAAAGAGCTGCCATGACTATTTTGGAACATATAGGTTCTTTTTCTTTTTTCCCTGATCTCCTTGGAAAACAGACCCAGCATTACTGAGTCTAAAGGTCTACAAAGTTTTAGTTTATATTATTCTTGCTTAAGTGCTCAGTGATACTTATCTTTAGTAATTGGCCAAAAAAATCTCATATTTATATGGGCCCCTCTTTTCTGCCCAGGACTTGGACAAAGATCCCATCCATTTGCCAAGTAAGAAAGTGGCACTATCTAGTTCCTGGAGTCCCTTCTATAGACTTTTGGGATGGGGAGAGAAGAAGGATGGAAGGGAAGAAATAGTTGCTTTGGTAATCTAGTTTAAAGTACCATGATCAATAGAAACACAGCAGTATTTGTTCTCATTCAGAAACCAGTCAGGAATGAACAACTCTTTTGTTCCTATTAGAGGACACCCCATGGGAGGGATAAGTGGGGAACCCAAGCTAGGGCAGGCTAGGGGTAGTGACAGAGGAGGGGATGGGGGCCAAGGAAAATGGGCTACTACCTGGAAATCTTAAGGTGAAGAACAATTAGAAATCCAACTCTTATGTTTTGGGCAAGGCTGGAACTAGGAGTAGGGGATATATGACACCCAGCAGACAGATGCAGTGAAGGTTGCTTTTTAATACTACATTTTTATATGCACATTTTTAACATCAGAAAATTCCTTTCTCATAGCATGTTGGTATTTGCTTTGTGTTGTCAAATTGCCATCAAGATTCAGTCTTTGGTGGACAGTAACTTACTGGGAACCCAGTTTTCAAACCTGGACTAGGGCACATAAATGCCTGGTCTAGATTCTGCTCCCAGTGGATAGATATAAATGGGGGATGATGTTGAGCAGGAGAAAGACATGATCAGAATGCCTTTCCAGAAAGATCTGTTTTTCTACAACATTTTAGAGAAAAGGTATTGGGTTATAACTTGAAATGGCTGACTAGTTCCTACTTCAGAACTTTGCCAGTGGGAATTGAGAAGAATGTGGGGAACTGAGATTATTTAGAGAGAAAAGTGATAGAATTTGGTTGTGACCACTTAACTCTGGATCATAGAAAAGAAAAGGGTTAAATATAGCTCTGAGAATAAATAGCCAGAGGGTAGTGTTCTTCTCAGAGTATTGGGAAAGATAATAGTAAGGTAGATTTAAAAGGGGGAGTGGGGACAGCGAGGTGGCACAGTGGATAGAGAACCAAGCCTGGAGTCAAGACAAGGGCTCATATCTGGTCTCTTCTGAACACTTCCTAGCTGTGTGAAACTGGGCAAGTTATATAACCCCAATTGCCTAGCCCTTGCCAGTAGAGTTTTATAAATAAACTGGGGAGGGGGGTAGAGAGTTAAATAGAAATGAAGAGATTATTATGTAGTTTCAAGCATCTGGTTTTCTTGAATAGCTTGAAAAACATCAAGTGACCAATGTGTGGTACCATGAAAATAACACTAGACTCAAGAGTCAAGGATCATGCATTTGACTATGTTGCAACCCAAGAAATTTGGGTTGAAGTCTTGACTCCAACAAGAAATCATGGTGTGACCAATTCTCTATAAAATGGGACTAAAAACAGTTGCATGCCTTATTTCACAGGAAATGCTTTGAAAAGCACATGTTTTTAAAATACAGAATTGTGTTCATTGTTATGATTGCTATGATCATGGGTTTGAGCAAGTTCCTTAGCATGCTGAAAATCACAATTCAAATGTGGGCCTGAAAGAGAGGCATTATGGTACAATGGGAAGGACATGACATAGGTTTGAATTGTGGCTCTGATGCTTAATGATTTGAGTGACACAAAGAAAGTCATTTCATCTCCCTAGCTTTCAGTTTCCTCATCTGGAAAATAAGAAGATTATGGGGGCAGCTGGGTAGCTCAGTGGATTGAGAGCCAGGCCTAGAGATGAGGATAGAGGATAGAGAACCCAGACCCTGGGTTCAAATCTGGCCTCAGACACTTCCTAGCTGTGTGATTCTGGGCAAGTCACTTAACCCCCATTGCCTAGCCCTTACTTAGTATTGATTCTAAGACAGAAGGTAAGGGGTAAGAACCTAACATTAGACTCAACTCTGAAGTCTTTTCCAGCTCCAAATGTATGATCCTTTGTGAAAAAGCAGAAATGTAATTCAAAGAAAAATAAAAATCTGGCAGATATTACTCTTTATACTATTAATAAAATAATGAATAATATTACAAAAATGTCTTTTTAAGGAATCAGTAGTTGGCTGCCCTAAAAAAGAAATGTCTGTTTTAGTTTCCACATTAAATCTTCTTTTACTGTGTCCTTTTCCATGTTTTCTAGTACCCTCAATACTGAAAATCAACCAAATGAAAATGGAGTGTCTCTTCAGAATGACACCTTTGAAGAAATTATAAACTTACCCATCGGATCTAAACCATCCAGATTGGATATCACGGACAGTGATGGAAGCCCAGAAATTCCTTTGAATCCAATTTTAGCCTTTGATGATAAGGGAACTCTTGGGCCATTGCCTCAGGTAGATAGTGTTCAAACACAGCAAACAGCAGGTAAGTTTGCCTAGGACCAGTTGTTGCAATTGTCAGAAAACTGAAAAATCAATTGCCTGGTACCTTATGTAAGGTATGGAGACTATACGCTCTGCCCCTGAGTGTTACCCAAAGGGGCTCCTAGATTGGAGTTCAAAGCTTCTATAAATTTGTGTTGGAAACAGAGTGACTTTGTAAACTCCACTGAAAATTGTTGTAATGGACATCCAGTAAAAATGAATGAATGACCTCTAAAGTCTCGACTAACCTCCTGTTCAAAGCAGGAATCCCTGCTCTATCTGTGCCTTCATGTATTTGCACAAGCTGTTTTATCCAAGCCTGGAAAACAATTGCCTCCTCATCACTGTCTTTGGTAATCCTTCTTTTCCTTTAAATTTTAGCTCAGGTGGTACCTACTCCATGAAGCCCTCTTGGATTCAACCTAGTGTTAGCATTTCCTCTCCATCCTCTAATTTTCAAAGCACCCTGAATCTCTCCCTTCCTCCTTTGACTCCCTATCTTGTTTTAGACTAAACTATTGTACACCCCCTAAGAGAATGTAAGCTTCTTGAAGGCAAGGACTGTTTTATTTTTGTCTTTGTATCTTCAGCACCTGGCACATAGAGGGCTTAATAAATGTTTGTTAAATTGAATTAAATTATATTCACTTATTCAGTCTCTGCTTAAACTGAATATTTCTGATGAGAAATTCACTGTTTGAAAGCTTATTTTGGGCTTACTCTGTCTTCCTTGTATACTCACCTGAAATCTGCTTCTTGCTACTTCTACCTGTAGCTATAAAGTCTGGAGAGTAGAAAACTCAGAAGGATTATGACAACCGTCCTTAGGAATTTGAAGGACGGTTATGGAGGAGGGATTGGGTTAGTTTCCATGAACAGTGACTGAAAATGGCTAGGGCGGGGCAAAATTTAGACTTGTTATCAAGAAATATTGCCCAACAATTAGTGGAACGGATTACCTGGATAAGTGCTGGGTTCTCCCTTCTCTGAAGGCTTTCAGTAGAAGTGGGACAACTACTTATTGACTACGTTGTAGTGAGAATTCCTTTCGTGGATGGAAAGACTAGGTGTCTGTGAGGTGAGGATCGTTCCAGCGCTCAAATTCTGTTTCTAGTATTATCCTTTTAAAGCCAGAGAACATCCACTCACTTTTCAGCATGACAACTGTTCAGAGCCATCATGGACCACTGAAACCTCCTTTCCTCTTACCAGAGTTATTCCCCATATAGATTTTATTTTTCCTTCATTTTCAAAGGTCAAAAGCCACAAAGAAATTCCCATCCTTTTGATGTGGATGTAATGTGGACTCTGAAATGATGTGAATCTTACAAGTTTAAAGCAAAAACTATAACCTGCCTCCATGGTGATTGGAATAGATCATTTGAATTTAACAGTTTATGAATCCTTGTGCCAGATTTGAAGTTATTTGAACAGGGTTTTGGGAGAAGATGTAGCTAAGTGACTACACTAAATAGCTATGAAATCTGCCCCTTGATTAGAAGTTGTAAGTGCTATTGAAAGTACCTGCCTCTGTCCATGCCACAGTCTCTAAGGCTCATGGATAGTCAGAAGCCTTTGCTCAGAGGGAGCAGCATTTAGAAAGTCAGGGTCATGTTATTTGGTACATCATATGTCTTGGCTCAGCCCCAAGTGGTTCCTGTCAGCACCCAGCAGGTGACACAGCCCATTGTATGACGGTGACAGTCATATAGTCAAACCCATCATTGTGGCTTTGAGAGTAAGTGGATTAAGAGCAGTTGGGTTGCTCAGTGGATAGAAAGGCAAGTCTGAAGATAGGAGGTCCAAGATTCAAATCTGGCCTCAGACACTTACTAACTGTGTGACCCTGGACAAGTCACTTAATCCCCACTGCCCAGCTTTTACCACTCTTCTGCCTCAGAACCAATACACAGTATCGATTCTAAGACTGAAAGTAAGGGTTTTTAAAAAAACCTGAATTATAGAGGCAATGTGTAATATAGTGAGTAGAGAGCTAGCCTCAGAATCAGAAAGATCTGGGTTCAAACCTTCCCTCTGATAACCTGCTGGCTGTGTGGTCCTATACTTCAGACAACTAAGAATCTAAATTTTCAAGAGTAGTGTCAATCTGGATTGGTTGGAGAAGTTTCTCCATGGAGAGTTCCCTAAGCCAATGAAATCACAGATTTGGTCCCCTTGTTTTCTCCCCCACCCACCCACTCCCCACCCCCCCCAAAAAAATAAAGAACAAATAGACAAATTGCTGTATTCCTTTCCTTTTAAGCTTTCTTTAGTTTCTGTTTACCTTTCTGCGCAGGCAGATGGCTTTGTACCATCTCATATGTGAACCTTGACCCACTGCGAAGAAAGCTGATATAATCAGGGATGTTTATCCTGCTGAAATAAGTTTGACGTGGACTTGAAACTGAAGTCTTTGAAAAACAAAATTACACAAAACAGTTTGACAAACATATATTGTTCTACATCTTGCCCCACAGAGCACCAGAGATATTCCCAGGTTTCTGTAAGACTTTAGGGAGTCTATATTGTCACCCAAGGATATAACACAAATAAGCATAAAGCCAAATGACACATAAGTACACACCAAAGTACAGGCAAAGTACTCAACAAGGTCAGAGGAAGAAAAGAAAAAAAATAGGCTAGAACAGTCAGGGCAGGAAAGCTATAATGGACAAGAATTTGGGTGTGTATCTGTTTTGAAAGAGTGGCGAGAATGAGCAAAGAAAAACAGAAGCCCAAAAGTTCCATGCATGGGGTACAGAGCATAACTAAGTTTGGCTGGAGAATAGAATATATAAAGTAAGTCTAGAAAAATAGAGTGGCATCAGATTCGGGAGGGCCTTGAATGCCAGACTAAAGAAGCTGACTTTTACTTAGTCAGCAGGGTTTTGAACCAAGGAACATGATTAGATCTCTGCATAAGGAACACCAGTCTGTGAGCTGTATGAAGAAAGAGGGAGAAAAATGAGAAGATTAGGGGAATTATTAGAGCCCGCTAGGCACGCAGGAATGAGGACCTATACATCAGGATGCTGACAACAGAAAGAGAAGAGATAGACAAATGTAAGCTATATTGTACAGAGAGGATC
Organism: Gracilinanus agilis; assembly: GCF_016433145.1. NCBI lineage: Eukaryota > Metazoa > Chordata > Mammalia > Didelphimorphia > Didelphidae > Gracilinanus > Gracilinanus agilis. The sequence continues at coordinate 394,560,190 of NC_058133.1, read as the reverse complement.
AATGGGGATTGATACATAATTGTATAAGGGAGGAGAGAAGATGAGCTCAGCTTTGGACCTGGGAAATGTCCTTTAAAAATCCAAGTAGATAGAAATGTCCTGAAGGCAACTAGAGATGAAGAAGTGTAGCTTGGGGAAGAGAGTGGGAGGATGAGTGAGAGATATTTGGGAATGAACTGCAGAGAGGAGAGACCTGAAGGCAAGAGAGTAAATGAAGTTAACAAGAAAGATAGAAATAGGGAGAAAAATGAGCCAAGGACAGGACCTTTATGTTAGGATGAGGAGGGAGAAGAGAGAGAGAAAAGGGACAATCAGGCAGGCAAGAAAAATAAGCAGAGAGTGTTTTTGAAGCCAACGAAAATGGGCATGGTGGACAATGTCAAGTGATTCTGAGGGGTCAAGGAGGATAAAAACTGGAAAAGAGCCATTGAATGTGCTAAATAGAAGGGCAACAAATCACTTTCTTCTTCAACTTCATTGTCTATTAAATCATTAGGAGCCAATAGTATTCCTTCTTATGTGATAGACAATTTCCTAATTTCTTCTTGCATGGAATCAAAAAGAGAAGAATTCCAGTATTCCATCACTGAATTTAAGCAACACTGTTCCAGACACGTCTCAGATGAATGGTTTTCTCTCAAGTCTACTGAGAAATACCCTTTCTAGGCACTTAATCCAATACCCATCTCTTGTTAGCACTGGGGCCCCCTTTGTGGCTTTTTCTAGTTTGGATTTCCTCCACAAATATCTTTTTTTTATTTGTTTAGTTATATATAAACAATAAAATGACATAGTTTTACAAATTAAAGATCCCTTGTCTTCCTGGTGGTTGTTGCAGATCATTTGAAGTTAAGTATGTATGAACTCAGGGGCAACTAAGAGGTGCAATGGATAGCCAGGTCTGGAGTCAGGAGGACTGGGTTCAAAACTGTCCTCATACTTCCGCGCTGTGTGACCCTGAGCAAGTGATTTAAACCCAGTTGCCTAGCCCATATTCTTTTGTCTTAGAGTTAATACTGAGACACAAAATAAGGGCTATTTCTTTAAGTATGAACCCTATTGGTAGATTTTATGTTCTTTGAACAGGTTTTTCATGTGATTTTCATAACATATTTCTTTTTCCTGTCTCCTAATATAGAAGTTATATGACCATTTCTTCTGAAGAACCAAAGGTGAAGTTTAATAAGCATTTCTACAATTAATGGAATTCCTTCCATGCTATGAAGGAGTATTTTTTTTCCTTCCTCTCTCCAGTTTTCTAAAGATTTCTTGGATATCTTTTTGAAGAGACTTTATCAAAACCAGCTAAAGAAACTTTGGGGAATAGACTGGACCGCCTTTCTAATAGTTTTTGCCAATAGAAAAAAAAATAAGTCATGCTTCATATACTCGGCACTTTTAAATGGCTTTTTCCAAACGTGCTCCTTCTTAGCAAATCAATATGTTCTACATTCTTTGAAAGACCAAATGCACTGGGATCTGAAAGGGATGGGCTAACTGGAATGATAGGCATGATTTTTCAGGTGGACATCGTGGTTTTAAATGGTATAATATAAAATTGGCAACAAAAAAATTGTAAATCTAATACTTGAAAAAATAAATACCTCCTTGCTCTCCCAAATAGAGTTAATGGGGGGAAGGTGGTGTTTAAATTAAGCCTGTTTTGTTTAAATATTTTCACTGAGCTCTATTTGTAGGGGCAAATGATAGGCTTCTGTATCAGGTTCTTGTAAATGCAACTCCTACATGGACATTCTGTAAATTCAGCCATCATTACTTTCTTCTTGAATCTTCTTTTGAGAAAACAAAAACATTTTAAAATGTGAAAAATGGAAAGCATTATTTTTTCATGAATGAGAAATAATCTGCTGTACTCTTAAATAATGTATTTATGAAGTTTGTCCAGTTTTAAAAAAAATCAAATAAATTAGAAAAATGGGGCAAATGACCATTGTAAACTTGGTTTTTTAAGCTGCTTGTTCTCTGAGCACCGATAACAATTATTTGGGACTTCTGTTATTTCTGAGATCTTTACCTCTGTCATTTCTGATGGAGGAATAGATTGGACTTGCCTTATCAGATCATGTGAGTGGGGGAGGTGGGGGAAGAGAATGGGATCAAAATCAAATGGATTTTTCTTTAATTGAAAGGAGAATTTGGTGTTGTTTGTTTCAGAGCAATGCTATCCAGGATGTTTATGCTGTTCAATAGTCTGTTGGCATGTCTACAAGATGGTTTTAGCTCAGGCTACCTCATTGAATCTGTTTACCCCACTTCTCCAAAGTTTACTCTTTGGTTTCTTTGGTTTTTGTTGTTGTTGTTGTTATTGTTTTTGCTTTTTTTTTTTAAACCCTTACTTTGTGTATTGGCTCCAAGGCAGAAGAGTGGTAAGGGCTAGGCAATGGGGGTTAAGTGACTTGCCCAGGGTCACACAGCTGGGAAGTGTCTGAGGCCAGATTTGAACCTAGGACCTCCCGTCTCTAGGCCTGGCTCTCAATCCACTGAGATACCCAGCTGCTCCTCCACCCCTTTTGTTTCTATAACTTCATGATTGATCCATTATGCAGGAAACACTAATAAGCCACTTTATAACAAGTTGTTTTCAAGAGAAATCTTTGAAAAGAAACTGATTTTTTTTCCCCCTTCTGAATTGGTTGCCACTACTGGATGTGAATTTCGTTATAAAAAGATTAAACTATTTAAATCATATGGGAAATACGTTGTCTATTAGTATATAAGAAAAAATTATTTCTATGCTATTAATATAGTAATGTTCTATGATTTAGATTTTTAAAAATAGTCTTGAGTTTCTTTTTTCCTGGTTTTCCCCATTGTCCATGTATATAGAGGTTATATTAAATGAACATTTGTCCAAATTATGTAGTTTTACTTCTTTAAATTGGTATAGCATAGAGGCTCAAGCACTGTATTTGAGTCATTTTTTTAAATTTTAACCATCTAATTCATATATTATTCCAGAGATTGCTTTAGAACTTTCTCATATGTTCTAAAGTACCTTTTAAACCTTAACATGCTATGTAAATGTAAATTATTTACATCATTATTTTTCAATATAGACCTGTGATTTCATCAGCTCCTCTTTACAGAGAACCAGCTCTATATTGACAAGGATTTGAGTGGCCCGAAGTGGCATCAGACGATAAGGATGAAGAAGAAAATTGAGAACAGTCGGCCAAAAGTTAGCTCATGGCTGCTCCAAAAGTCTCTGAGCATTTTTATTTTATACCATTTCAAAAAGAGCAGTTCTCACAAAAGCACAATGAAGTTTCACAGCTGCACAGACACACCAAGGTTATAGAATTATCTCATTCATACACAAATTTTTTCACATATAGATTATGTCAGGATGAGACAAGGGTCCAAGGTAAAAATTTCAGACTTATTTTATCTAACATTATATTTTAATAAAAGTTTCCATACTTCGAAAGATACATTAAAGAATGAGCCTTTAAAATTGTGTGGAGTGTGTCTGACTCTGCCTACTTTGACCTTGGGCTATCTGGAAACAGATACAGGGCTAGGTCAGCTTCTGCCTTTTTCAGCTTGGGGAAAATCGTTAACTCTTTAACTGCTGGTTTACTAAAAACTTAAAGCTATCCTAGAAAATTGTATTATAATGTTTTCCAATAAGAAAAGGTATGAATCATAAAAGGAATCACAGAAAGGAGTCCAGATTTTTATCTTAGATAAAACCATCCTGTCCGCATCCTGACTTTCAGGGCAGAAAGATCAAAACGCACGGCCTTGCCTGGCTGCGTTGATATTTTGATGGGATCCAGAGAAAAAGGCTCTATTAAAGGACCCTGTTTCTCTCAGTGGCATCCATGGCTTCCAACACCTCTTGTGGAAACTCCCTTCACCAATAGAGATTGACAGCATTTTTGTACCTTTCAGAGTTTTTTTTTTTTTAACCTTACTTTCTGTCTTAGATTCAATGCTGTGTATTGGTTCCAAGGGAGATGAGCAGTAAAGTCTAGAGAATGGGGGTTTAGTGGCTTGCCCTAGGTAACACAGTTAAGAAATGTCTGAGGTTAGATTTGAACCCAGGACCTTCCATTTATAGGCCTGACTCTCACTCCACTGAGCCAACTACCTGCCCCATACCTTTCAGTCTTAACAGGAATTCCTTAGACATTGAGGGTTGAAACAACTTGCCATAGCTCCCCATCTACATGTATCAGTACTTGCCCCTGTCCCTTTCTACCACATGGCATTGCTTCTCATGTCGCAGATTAATGTAGAGTCCTTCAACAATTTGTTTCTTCATCTTATGTAACATGGAAAATGGCAGGGTAGAATTCCTGCAAGATACAGGGTCAAGCCTCACCCAGAATTCCAGGGGACCCCCCCCCAGAGAACTCTGGGTGAGGGGACAGTTTGAAAGCAGTTAAACAGTTGATTCCTGGGGGTTGGAGTGAGCAGGTCACTTTGCTTGCTGGTCCCAGTTTGGGATTGCCTTGGTGGCCATAGTGGCAAAAGCCATTTTGGTTTCTTCTCAGGAGTTAGCCTGTCTAGTGGAATTAGACCTTTCTTGCAATAGTATTTTGTTATTCATTTAGTTATTTTAGATATTAGAAGTGATTATTATAAGCTTTGAGGGCCAGCTAGATATAAAGGTCTGCCACTCCCTCCTGGAGGGGGTGGGGTACAGTTTCTACCTAATAGTTCAGGGCTTCCCAGATCTTATCCAAATCCTAGATACCTCTTCCCTGCCTACTCTTCCCTTCTTCTTTATCAGTAAAAACTTCATCTTTTAGTAGTTGTGCCTGACTATTATTTTGGGCATACTCACAGCTACCATAAAGCTTGGTTCCTTTCAGTTGCCAGCCAAAGAAGTTAGATCCTCGTCTGTCCTTGATAACATCAAGACATCAAGCTTCTCCTATTGTCCCTCAGTCAAACCTGTGGGGAATATAAGTTGAGAAATTGAACATTATTAGAGATTTGCCTTGCTGAGCTTTACCAGAACAACACCAGTCTTGCCTCCACTACCAATTGATTTCCAACTGCTTAGTGGGAAGGGTGAAGAGTAAGGAGTACCTACCCCTCCCTACTCACTCTAGCCTGTGTGTGTGGGAGGAGTGAGTCCTGCAGGTTTCTAGTTTCAGGCCATCTCTTCAGCTTCCCAAATATCTCTGTATTATCAACATAACATCTTATTATGAATGTATTGGTTTCATAAGTGGTTCATAAGTGTTACTATACAACAGAGGCAAATGCAACTGGAGAATTTTTTTGAAGGAGGACCAAAAGAACATGGATAAGGCAATGAAGAAAATTTACAGGGCAGCTAAGTGGCCCAATGGATAGAGCAGATAGGCTTGGAGTCAGGAGAACCTGGACTCAAATATAACTTTCAGACACTTTCTAGCTTTATGACCCTAGGCAAGTCACTTAATCCTGCTTACCTAGTCTTTACTACTCTTCTGTCATAAAATTGATACTAAGGCAGAAGGTTAGGGTTTTTCAAAAAAAGAAATTACCAAGAACCCCCCAAAAGACATTCCATGTGGTCTTCCTATTCCAGGAACTCCATTGAAAGTACAAGTTTCTGACTAAAAGCAAATAGCATTTGGGAGTAGCCATTTTTGCAAATTAGTGATGGTTAAACCAGTAAAAGAGATCTGGGGAGTAGTATTTAATGAACAAAAAATTAAAATGTCTTTAGTTTATATTATAGACATGCATAAAGTTAAATTAGCCTTCTTCAATTAATCAGTCAGCAAGCATTTATTAAAGTGCCCCAACAGACACTTTAATGTGTAATTCACAAGTGTATATGAAATGAGTAGGAAAGTTTTAAAATTTATGTATGTGGGAATTCAATAAGAGAATAGATAAATATATGAGACTCCTCTTTTGACTTGTAAGAGGGAAATTTAGGTATTTTATAGATATGTATTTAAAGTGTGGGCGCCAGGAATCAACAATTCAAGTTGATTCCTTAATTAAATCAGACCTAAGTCAGCATCAGACTGCCTTTCATCTCCATGCCTTTAGAGTGACTGCCCCCAATGCCTGGACAATACTCCTTCCTCTCCTTATAGACTTCCTTCAAGACCCTGCTGAAGTTCCATATTCCAGGTGAGTTCAGGGGAAGGTTGATGCGTGCTTAGGCACTTGTAGCAAAGAGTCTAACGCTGCTCTGGAAAGTTCTTTTGCTAGAATCCTCAAGCTTTGCCCCTTAGGTCCAATGTAATGGTTCTCCTGGGCATCTCTCCTGTAAAGTTCTGAATCTGCCTTTGCTCATCGAATTCAGTCTACCTCATTGAGTTCTGATACAGACACTGTCATTAGGTGTTCTAGGGATGTTGTTAGGACCAGGATGATGATGGGAAAAATACAAATCCTCTGGCCTCCTTAAAGGCACAAGGTCTTTTTCCAGATGGTTGTTATGGGGAAGACAAAGTAGGACCTAGGACAGCAGCTTCTTCTTCCCCTCCTAAGTGACTCATTCTGAGGGCTTAAGCCAGAGCTGTTCTCTCCTAGCCCACCATTCACGTGAATCCTCAGTTCCACATTAGTTTCCTGGTTTATACCAACCCCATAAAAAAGGCATAGGCCAAGGAGAAACCTTGAAACATCTAGTTTATATCTCAAATGGGTTCAAAATTTATTCTTACCTGATAAATGGATTAAAGGGTTTGTTAGTTGACTCAATCAACACTTACCCATATACTTTTGAGAAAAAGATTTTAAAAGGGGAGGGGGGTACAAAACAGAAAATCAGCTAAAATATCAATTACGATAATAGTATATAAAATATTCTATAGCTTCAGGCCTCTACCTCTGCAAAGAGGGGAGAAAGATGTATTTTCTTTGCCAGCTGTGACTCTAGGCAAGTCACTTAACCCTTAGTCCTTACTACTCAGGAGATTCAGAGTGGTGCCTAGAGATAAGAGGTCCTGGGGTTCCATTGTGGTCTCAGACACTTCCTCATTGACTGACCCTGGGCAGGACACTAAACCCCCATTGCCTAGCCCTTACTGCTCTTCTGCCTTGGAACCAATATACAATATTGAATCTTTTTTTTTAAACCCTTACCTTGCATCTTAGAATCAATGCTGTTAGTGCAGATGGCCTATATTACACCAAGGATTTTTAGATTTTTCCCAAGTCTATTGTCCCTCTGGGTCTTTTCTACCAGTTTGTCAGACTTTTCTATCATAATGTCAGACTTTCATTCCCCCTACCTCCTGTCTTGCCTTTTTCCCATGCTCATTCTAGCCTTTATTTTCAACTCCCTCCTCCCCACAAAAACCTTGGCCACAGCTGTATGTATTTTTCCTAAGCAAGTCTCATTTGCAAGGTTAATTTATTTAAATATTTAAATAATAACCTGAAATCTGTTCCCTTGCCCATTATTCCTAAGAGAGTGAGCTTTCCCAGCGACAATTTTTGGCAGCATTATGGAGTCTAGAGACCCAGTATTTGCTTAGTGACTCACTGATGAAATCCTATTCAAGGCATTTCACATTTGGCATTTCACTCAGACAGATGTAAATAGATATATAACCTCTGAAGGAAAACAATTGGAAATGTATTTGCCATGAAGAACCAAATTTTGGATCACCAAAGCAACCGGAAATGAAACCATTTTGGCCTTTGCCAGGGTCACTGGCACCTGACTTAAATTCATCCTTTCTACCCAACCTGCTGGGAACTATGGGCCCTGTGGGAAGAAGCAGGAAAGTACTAAGTGAAACAGTGGCTGTCCTTCTGTAACAAAGGCAAACAAAATGTCTAGCCCATTGAAGTGAATAGTTGTGTGCCCAGTTGGTAGCTAGGAGCTGGTTCACAAATTGACAAATGATTTATGGTTCTTAAAATTGTGTAGAGACAGCAAAGACTAGAATATGGGTTCTTAACATGGAGTTCATGAGCTTCGATAGACAGAGAATCTATCCTTAGGTGTATTTCAATATAATTGGCTTCCTTTGTAGTCTTACACATTTAATTTTATGCTTTAAAATGTTATTCTGAAAGACATGGTGGGTACTGCTATCCATCTCCAGAGAAAGAACTGATAGAGTTGTCTTTCATCAGTTTATTTAGGATTTTGTTTTGGGATTTGGGTTATAGATGACTTTGCTCTTACAACAATGATCAATGTGGAAGCACATTTTGCATGCTGATGCAAATAAAACTGAAAAAAAATAAAATATTATTTTGAGAAGAATAATAGAAAAAGAAAAGAAAAGAAGAAAAATCAAAATAAAATATTATTCTGAGAAGAGGTCTCTGGGTGTCATCAGATGGCCAAAGGAGTCCATTACAAAAAACAAAAACAACTTCTAGATTAGAAAATATCTATTATGGATGGAGAGCTGGAATACAGTGCCAGGAATACCTAAGTTCATATCATATCTCTTATACATGCTGTCTTTGTAATGCTGGGCAAATCATCTGATGTCTCAATGCCCCCAAAACAACTAAGATTTTAAGTTGCAAAGTAATTATTGACCCCCATTGCTGAGAAAGGAGCAAGGGAGCAGGCATTTACTAAGTACCTAGTGGGTGCCAAGCACTGTGCTAGGCACTTTAAAGTATCTCATGTAATTCTCCTAGTTGAAGGCATTTTCTCATGGGGAGTTCCCTGTTCCAATTAAATATCAGATCACTTCCAAAAACTAAAACTCAAATCTCATTACTTACGTGAAAGAAAACCAAAATTACCTCCCATTATAACCACAGCCAGTCATCTTTATTGTATCTGATTTGGGGATTTTTTTTCCTCCCTTCTGGTGCATAGCTCTTGTTAACCTTCATTCAACGCTAGCCTTATGTTGGGCCTAAATATGTAAATAGGTAAACTGTGATGTCCAAGGATCATCACAGTTGACATTTATATAGCACTCGAACATTTGTGGAGCACTTTGCAGAGATTAACTCATTTGAGGTAGTTGCCAATGTATCCCACTTAAGCCATTGGACCAGTTCAGCAATGCAGGGGATTCTACAAAGAACTGTTATTGTTGTACTACTGTGTAAAGAGGTACTTGAAGGCATTTGTCCACCCACTGATTCCAGAAATACCTATGTAAGGTTAGGAAGAGCTTCCCTAATTACCTGGAGAAGATTACTTGGTGTGGGCTTTTGCCTAGGCTGTGAAGGGCATCACCCCAAAGATTGTGATGGTAGAACTCCTGATTGAGACAGACTGACTGAGAAAGTTTTGTTGTTCAATAGTGTCGAACTCTTCATGGCCCCATTTGGAGTTTTTTTTGGCAGAGACACTGAAGTAGTTGGCAATTTTCATCTCCAGCTCATTTTACAGATGAGGAAACTGAGGCCAACAGGGCTAAGTGACAGGTCACAAAGCCAGTAAGTGTCTGAGGCCAGAATTGAACTCAAAAAAATGAATCTTCCTGATCCCAGGTCCAGAATTCTACATACTTCAGCACCTAACTGTCCCACCTTTCCAGGATTCTTCCATGTAATTATTGCTTCCCTACATGACCTTGGATAATGGAATCAGAATTAAAAGCTAGAAGCACTTCAGAAGCTATCAAGTTCAACCCCTTTATTTTGTAGCTAAGGAAACTGAGGTCCAGAGAAGATGAATGACTTGCCTAAGGTCACAAAAGTAGAATTGGAGACAGAATCCAAATCCAGGTTCTCCATCTTCACTACACAATTTAAAGTTAGTTCTGGATTTTTCCCTGTATTTTTTAAAAATTGTGCATGAATAACAATGCCGAATGGGCAACAAACAAGGAAAATTGAGCTCACACTAATTAAATTTGGTGTTGCAAGCAAATAAAATTTATAACAGCTAATTTTCCAATTCTGGAATTCTATCATCTTGAGGGTCTATGAGAGCTAAAAATCAACTGGAGGGAAGAGGCAGGGAGAACAACATATAGCACAGGGATATCTCTCTGCTATCTCACTTTCCACATGAGTAGAATGTGTAAGGAGCTCCCTAACCTGTTGACTACCAGAAGGTACAACTCAAGGAACAGGAACCAGTATATTAAGTATTGTAGCTGGAAGAATCTTAAGTGGGGTGAATTGGGGTGATATAGAGAGCCAGCTCTATATGGTAGGGGTCCTGAGTGGCATTTAATGGCATCAGATTGAAAAGACAGGAAACAGAAAATGAGAACAACCAGTAGTGGTTAGCCCATGCTGCTCCAACCTCATGGAGTTTGGGGTTTAATTTATACTGGTTTCAAACAAAGAACACAAAGAAAGAGTAACAGCTGTGAAGGGGTTACAAATCATACACAACCCATTAAAGTCTAAAAAGTAGAGAGATAGATACAAGGGCAAGGGCCAAATTCCAACTACCAATTAGTAGGGGGTTAATTCTGGAAGCAGAAACATATTTCATACAGATTTTTACTAATTGCGTTCTGCCTTGATTTACAGGACTGCACCTGGTCAGATAAAGTCTGGACTAGATTGTCTGGCTCCAGCCTATCTAGGTAATATTTTTTAGAGTTCAGGCTTCTTAATTATCAAGGAGAAAAATGGTGAACTCAGTAGCTGCTGGTCTGCTAAGGACTCAAAGCTTTCCAATAAGAATATTAAGAAAAGGTGGGGATCTGAAAATGAGTCAAAAGAAGAGCCTTAGATTTTTACCTTAGATGGCCCATTCTATCTGCATCTGACATACAGTGCAGAAAAATCATACACACAGTTTTACTTGCTGATGATTTTGTAATGGGATCCAGTTAAAACATCTGTTACAGACTCTATTTCTCTAAATGACTCCTAATAGCCTCCTGGAGGGGTCAAGTTGTTTTTGGATTAACCTACCTGCTGGTACCAGAGCTTTTCAGGGCTCAGGTGACCAGGACCAAACACAAAGACTGCCTCAGCCTGGATTGGTGACATAGGGAATCCAGATAACAGGCCCTAATCTTGACCCTGTTTCTCCAATGGCTTTTTACAGGGTGAACCCCATAGAATCCCAAGAGAGGGACAGTTAGGGCAGTTAAGAATGTGGGTATAAAAGCAGCACCCCAAGCTTGAGTGACTCACTCTTTGGGGGAACAGGGTCCTGGGTGGGTGAGGTAATGAGTTTCCTACTTCTCTTTGAAGCCTAACTTAACTCTGACCATCATAACTATCTCACATTGACCTCTGATTTAGTTAACTGCTGCAAAGAAATCCAGCTAGCAGTATCTCAACAAAACCTGAATCTACAAATCTCCAATCAAGATAACTTTTAACCATCTTGCATTTATTCCTAGTTAATATAGAGAAACAGATTAGCTTGTGAGGTAGTTAGGAAAAGAAGATCTCTGTTGGGGCTTTCCCCATTAGGGGAGAAGCTGTCCTGATAACATTGAAAATAACTAGACAGATTTTACCTTTCCCTCTTATCTGTACATACCATCTACCCTAAACCCTCCAAGCTATTAAACACTTGTTTTAGTTAAGTCAGTGGGTGTGAGAATCCTTTAACTTAAATTATTTAGGCCTGAATATATACATTACCTAAGCCAATCTCCATCTTAGTTGCCTGAGAGGCAGTTAGGATCCTGAGAGAAAGGAATTAACTTTGAAGACATTCTGAGACAATTAACCATCCTTGTTTGGGGGATAAATCTCAAATAGGTAAAGTCATCAATTTCCTATGAAGTTATTCTCATTTGATATCAAGTTCAGCTCTGGAAAAGCTTGTCAGATAAGCAGCCATACTGGTCCACAAACATTTTCAGTTAAAACAACTCCCAGAGTCTTGAACTGCCAAATGGAGGAGGGAGTTCGAGTTCTCTCTACTTGCTTCCCTTCCCCTGCTCGAGGCTTGAGTTTCCAGCTGGGGCTCTGGGCTTGCAAGCTATATCTTTGCAACTACCATCTTTACAGTATTTATCCTCAACGGTGTTCTTATTCAGTAAAAAGGTCCATGTGGTGATTTCTAGTACTAGAACATTTTCTGGTTGGGGATATAGAAAATAATTCCTTTTTTTAAAGTAGCTTTTGAGCTGAAGAGCTGTTCCAATGAAGCTAGAGCTGGAGTTTCTGAAATCCCCTCCCCAACAGGGAGGCCATTTTGAACAGAAAAGAAAACAAACCTGAACTAAGTGGTGATTGTGGGTCCTGACATTTTCAAACAGGTGACAATGGTGTGTAGGGATGAAGACTTTATGAATGATAAATAAAATACAAGGTACGCTTAAATCTATTTTTCCTCCAGCTCCAAATTCTGATAACATCATACATTATAGAAATATTGTGATAACATTGAACTGTCACAGTACCAAAGGAATGAATAATGGAAGAACATGGGAAGCTAGACTAAATGATGGCACTAACAATTGGAAATTCAATCGAGTCGGTTCCAAATATTTCCATCCTAATCTCAGAGCTCAGTTTCAAAACCCCCATAACCACCTCACCCTTCATCTCATTTTCCTGGTTCCCTTCAAGATTTAGCTGGAGTCTTATCTTCTTCAGAAGACTGTTCTGCACTGGTCCCCTCAAATTGCCTTCCATATATATCCTATATATCTCGTCTATATTTAGTTACTTATTGTCTCCGTTGAAATGTAAGAACCTTGAGGTCAGAACCTTTTTTGTGTGTTCTCTTTGTATCCCTAGCACTTAACACTATGCCTGGATCCTGGGGAGCACTTAGTAAATGCTTACCGACTGACCATCTGAATATACTGAACACACCCCTAAAATTAGTTCAGTCTGCTTTGTTAATGAGTAACTGGAAGAAAGAGAAAATATTTCACTTGCCTTGTGTAAAACTACCAAATTATGGCTTGAGCTAATAGAAGGATGTCCAGGGTCAATCACCTTTTTACTGCCTGGCAGTCTATTATGAAGTAGCCAAACAAAGTAATCACATTTAGTTAAAAATCCACTGATGCATGTTAGAGAACAAGATTCTCATAACTAACATGGCCACTCTTTCTTTCTCGAACCTTATAGGACCCCCACATCTCAGAGTGACTGAGCAAGCTTAGCCATTTATTGATTCCAGGTAGCTTTAGCAAGTACCCACAGGGATCAGCCCTCCACACTAGTATGGATTCCAGACCCAAGATAGTCAAGATACACGACCCCAGTGAATCAAGTGACTTTCCTAAAAACCCAGGAGTAATAAGTACCAGCAAAAGGATTTAAACTCAAGCCTTCTGAACATCAGTCCATCTCCCTAGCCATTATACCGCATTGCCTCATCCATCAAAAGACAAGTACATTCATTGTGTGCCAAGAAGTCACTTCATTTTTTGGGTCATTGAAACAGTAGCAGATGGAATGTTCCCACTGAGAGTTTGCCATGAAAGGGTCTCAGACAACCATGGAAAAAGAAGCATCCCCTCATCCATAACTGAGATGGAACACAAACCATAATAAAGGGTTAGCAAACACAAGATGAAATTATGATTCTTAGAGAATCATTATAGTTCAGTCAATTTTTTACTATGTGCATATGGATTTTACCTTGAAAATTTTAAATCCCCAGCTAGCCTGGCTTGTCCTTCTGCCCCCCAGCATGACTGTCGCCTATCTCTCCCCTCCTCCCCACTAATCAGTGTGTACTCTGCAAAAGCAAACTCATTTCTGTATTAGCTTAAGCCAAAATCGTTCAAAAGCTTAATCTACTAGGGGGAAAAAAAACCTAATGCATTTTAAAGCCCAAATATAAGTGACAGATAATCAAATGTTGACTTCACAAAATACATGTGTATTTAACGCCTCAAGCAAGACTAATCTGTTTGAATTGATTGATGGAATCCTATCAAGTATTTTTTCCTAAAATATGAGAGGTCAGGAATGTGTCTCTTTCAATGAGGCTGGCAGTGCAGCAGAGGCTCAGACTTTGAATGCTTAATTCTTAGAGGCACATAGAGATGTATAAAAGCAGCTATAGGGAGCAGCTGGGTGTGTCAGTGGATTGAGAGCCAGGCCTATAGAACAGGAGGTCCTAGGTTCAAATTTGGCCTCAGACACTTCCTAGCTTGTGTGATCCTGGGCAAGTCACTGTGTAGTTAGGATTTACTCCCCAAGAACTCTCCTTCCCAGCATTCCACTTTCCTTCTCACATTACATCCTTATGTTTTGGCGATAAAGTTTGTGTATGACCCTGCTCCTCTCTCTCTTTTCCCTCTGATCACTCTGGGAAAGCAGGCTTTTTGTCAGGCAGGAGAATCTACACATGTGGATTTACTTTTTTTTTTTTTTTTTTTTTTTTTTTTTTTTTAAAACCCTTACCTTCTGTCTTGGAGTCAATACTGTGTATTGGCTCCAAGGCAGAAGATTGGTAAGGGTAGGCAATGGGGGTCAAGTGACTTGCCCAGGGTCACACAGCTGAGAAGTGGCCGAGGCCAGATTTGAACCTAGGACCTCCCATCTCTAGGCCTGACTCTCATTCCACTGAGCTACCCAGCTGCCCCCCGGATTTACTTTTTTTAGATAATTAGGTTTGAACTTCTACTTCTTTTAGTTTTATTTTCTTTCTACTTCAAATGATTATTAATAAACTTTATAAAATATAATACTTGGAGTTCTTGGATATTAATTTAAATCTTACATCATTTAATCCCCATTGCCTAGCCCTTACTACTCTTCTGCCTTGGAAAGATAAAGGTTTAAAAAAGGTTTTAAAAAAAAAAGGAAGCAGCTATAGAGTGAGAATTAGGAACATCTAAGTTTAAATCCTGCTTCAGAAACTTATTGAGACCCTGGACAAGTCACGCCTCAGTTTGCTCTTCTCTAAAATGGGGATAAGAACAGCATCTCTCTCATGGGACTGTGGGAAGATCAACTGAGATCACACGTATATAAGTACTTTGCAAACCTTAAAGGGCTATATAAATGTAGTGAGGTGTTATTATTGTGAAGGAACTAGAAAATGGGAGTGTGTGGGACAGATGCTCTAAATCCTGGTTCAGACTGTGGAAACGTTTGGCAAATCAGCTTGACAACACAGCATTTTTCTTCTCTCCACCCTCCTACCCAATGAGTACCTGGCAAATAGCACAACTTGTTCTGTGCATCGACAGGGAAAACAGGGGCCAGTGTGGAGGAAGGGGTGAGGACCTGTTTTTCAGAGGTGATAACTTCTGTTTGGAACTCCCAGTACAGAAATACCATCCTCAGATGTAGATTTGAGACTTGTCTGTTACTTAACAGTCTTAGAGTTTCCTGAGACACTGAAAGAACACGTGATTTGTCCAGTCTCCTAGCTAGTATGTGTGAGATATTGGAAACAAAATAAGGAAACTTCCTGACAAAAACCAAATCAAACCCAAAAAAGTACAATACTTTGTAACTTCGAGTTAGTCTGGGTCTGAGATTCATCAACTGTAAAATAAGGCAGTGGAGGTTTGGGACACAGACTTTTTAACTTCTAACATTCTTTAACCTCAAATGGCATCAAGCATAAATATTTAGTAATTATCGAAAATAATAACTCACATTTCCTTTAAAGCTTACAAAATAGTCTCTCCACTGTGGGGTAGATTATGTAAGAAATGTAATTTCTATTATACAGATGAGAAAACTGAGGTTCAGAAGGATAAATAACTTGCCCAGGACCACTGATATGGAAAGTGTCTAAGAGAGGATAGGAGCTAAGGTCTCCCTCTCATTTCTTTTTTCTTTGTTTTTTAGTGTTTCATCTTTATTTTCTTTTAATAACACATTTCCACATAAGTTTTCCAAAGTTACATGATCCATATTGTCTCCCTCCCCACTTCCCTACCCCCTCTGGGAGTTGACAAGCAATTCAATCTGGGTATACATGTATTGTCACACAAAAATTTACAAGTTATTTATTTTAAAAGTGAATAATCTTATAAAACAAAACCCCAATACATATACCCAAATAAATAAGTGATAGTAATGTGTTTTCATCTGCATTTCTACTCCCACAGTTCTTTCTCTGAATGTGAATAGCATTCTTTCTCATAAGTCCCTAAGAATTGTCCTGGATCATTGCATTGCTTTTAGTAGCAAAGTTTATCACACTTGATCATTCCACAATATTTCAGTTATTATATATAATGTTCTCCTGGTTCTCCTTGTTTCACTCCATATCAGTTCATACAGGTCTTTCAAGCTCTTTCTGAAATCATCCTGTTCACCATTCCTTTCAACACAATAGTATTCCATCACCATCATGTACCACAACTTGATTAGCTGTTGTGCAATTGAGGGACATCCCTTTAGTTTCTAATTCTTTGCCACCACAAAGAACATGTCTATAAATATTTTTGTACACACAGGTCCTTTTCCATTTTTAAAAATCTTTTTGAGATACAGACCTAGTAGTGGTATTACTGGATCAAAAGGTATGTATTCATTTGTAGCTCTTTGGGCATAATTCCAAACTGCCTTCTCTCCCTCTCATTTCTAGAATCAAATACAACATTTTCAGTTTGGCATTCAAAGTCCTAAATGACTTCCTGCCCCCCATCAACTCCCCTACATTATATTCTTATACCTTTCTCCCTGGCTTCAATCTAGTGACATTGGTCTTGTTAGATCACGAACATGACATCTCTCTCTTTTTTTAGTCCTTACTTCTGTCTTAGATTCAATACTATGTCTTGATTCCAAGGCAGAAGAGATGTTAGGGCTAGGCAATAGGGGGTTAAGTGACTTGTCCAGGGTCACACAGTGTAACAAATAAAAGGTGGTCTGGAGACTCAGCACCAGATTTATAAGCATTTATTAATAAAAAGAGAAAGTGATTGAGAGAAGAGATTTCAGCCTAACTAGAACTGTTACCTCCATTTTGCTTGGTCCCTACAGAGGCTACCTCTGCTTGTCAAAGATCCCTCACCAGATAAGAATCAGAACAGAGAGGAAAACCCCCAGGCCCCTGGCAATAGCAGGTATGGAAGCTGAGAGTGGTAATACATGTATAATCCAGTGGAAATTGCTTGTCAGCTCCGAGAGAGGGGAGGGAAGAGGGGAGGGAGAGAACATGAATCATTTAACCATGGAAAAGAAAGAAAGAAAGAAAGAAAGAAAGAAAGAAAGAAAGAAAGAAAGAAAGAAAGAAAGAAAGAAAGAGAGAGAGAGAGAGAG
>NC_058133.1:394517644-394542821 GCF_016433145.1 Gracilinanus agilis | reverse complement strand
GAGAGAGAGAGAGAGAGAGAGAGAGAGAGAGAGAGAGAGAGAGAGAGAGAGAGAGAGAGAGAGAGAGAGAGAGAGAGAAACTAAAACACTGGGTTCAAGAACCCTTCTTGCCCACTGGTTTTCAAACTTCACACTGGCTCTGCCATACTGTCACTCACTGACCCTGATGCCAAGGAATACCAGGAGACACCAGCCTATTACACATTACTCTGTGACACCCACCATTCCTAGGGATGGAGGCATTCTCCTTCACACAAAATAGCTAGGAAGTGTCTGAGGCCACATTTGGACCCAGGACCTCCCACTTGTAGACCTGGTTCTCTATCCACTGAGTCACCTAACTGCCCAGCATTTTCTCTGCTTGTCTCCCATGCCTAGAACACTCTGCTTTCTCATCTTTCCCCACTAGCTTCCTTCAAGTCCTAGCTAAAATTCCACCTTCTATAAAAAGCCTTTCCAAATTTCTCTCAATTATAGTGCCTTCCTTCTATCAATCATTTCCTGTTTATCCTCCATATAGCTTATTTGTATGTATTTGTTTGTGTGTTATCTCCCCACCTTCGACTTAGTTCCTTAAGCTGGGTCTGTCTTTTGCCTTTTTTGCATCTCCAGAGGTTAGCACATTGCCAGGCATATGACTGCTTAATAAATGCGAATTGACTGACTGCTCCCAAGTCCAAGGTTCTTCCTACTCTATCAAAGTACCTTTCACACAGACAAATGCCTTTTTTCTGAACATCAGGAACACTGAATAAATTGCATTCTTCTGTCCTTCCAGAAGAGTATTTCTAAATAACTGGTGGCCATTAGCAACAACTCTCTTGGATGTGAGTGCACCCAAATGTTTATTTCCTTCACATGGACATCTGAGACTGGGAAGACCAAATACATTATGCTAAGGAGTTCTACCAATAATAACCTGAAAATCTGGGTCTGGAATGTAAATATCAGGAGTTATCCTCCATCATCTGAACTGTTAGGCTGTTTACTTGTCTTCTAGTGATGATGATGTCATCACTAACTCTCCAGATGGAGGTGACAGGGTTTGCCAGGATAATTTACTTATTTAGTGCCATACCTATCAAACTACCAAAAACCTTTTTTACTGCATTAGAAAAAACTATAACAAAGTTTATTTGGAAGAACAAAAGATCAAGAATATCAAGGGAAATAATGAAAAAAAATGTGAAGGAAGGTGGCTTAGCAGTGCCAGATATTAAGCTATACTATAAAGCAGCAATCATCAAAACAATATGGTACTGGCTAAGAGATAGAAGGGAGGATCAGTAGAATAGACTTGGGGTAAGTGACGTCAGCAAAACAGTGTATGATAAACCCAAAGAGCCCAACTTTGGGGACAAAAATCCACTATTTGACAAAAACTGCTGGGAAAATTGGAAAAAAATATGGGAGAGATTAGATTTAGATCAACATCTCATACCCTACACCAAGATAAATTCAGAATGGGTGAAAGACTTGAATTAAAGAAGGAAACTGTAATTAAATGAACACAGAATAGTATACTTGTCAGATCTCTGGGAAAGGAAAAATTTTAAAACCAAGCAAGAGTTAGAGAAAATTACAAAATGTAAAATAAATAATTTTGATTATATTAAATTAAAAAGGTTTTGTACAAACAAAAACAGTGCAACCAAAATCAGAAGGGAAACAACAAACTGGGAAAAAATCTTTATAACAAAAAATTCTGACAGAGGTCTAATTACTCAAGATAAAACAAATGAGTACCATTTGTGTAGGCAAGAGTTTGCATGCTTGGGTGTTAGTGGATGGTGGTGGTAAAGGAGTGTCTCCTTAGCCTTTGGTTCCCATTAGCTGCTAAAACCTTCAAGCATAGGCAGGTCCATAAAGTGGAAAACTGAATGAGTATCATTCCCCCCTTTTCCACCACCCCCCAAAATATGACAAAATGCTTTTTAACCAATAACATTCTTTGAGGAAACAAGCTGTGACAAGATCTACTAATTTATTATTATTTATGCCTCTCGAATCTGAAAATAGGAAATCTCCATTTTAATTTACAAAGGCATCCTACCATCCTGAAGGCATACTGGAATGAAAGCTCTCTTATGTAAACTTTGAAAACATTCTATATGTTACAGTGAGAAAGAGCCAAAAGGGAACATCCATTGCTCTTTTTCTTTGGCTTATCCTTTATTTTAATATGTGGTTAGACTCATTTGTGACCAGAAACAATTGCTTAAAGCAGAGTAGTAATGTCAACCTTAAAAAAAAATTAGCTACCAAAGTGTTATGGGAGAAACATACCCAAGTTTGTAGCAGGAGCTCACCCCAAGAATGGGAGACTCAAAATCTGGTCACTCCAGAAGTAAGAAAAGAATTTAATGTGAAGAGGTTTAAGATGGTCTAATAGCTAGTGGAGTAGCCTGAGGGCTAACTGGATAGCCTTTGGGATGATGGGTTGGGGGGTGGCAATAAAGTAACTTAAAGGGTGTTGAAAAGCAGCTCTAGGTGTAGAGTAGCAGCTCCATAACCCTGGGAAATAACAGCCCCAGGTGTGGACTAGTCACCCCAGGTATGGAGTAGCAGCACTGCCTCTCTGTGGATCAGGGTTTGCATAATTATTAGTGACTGGGGGCCTATCGTGTCCATTCTAAAGAAGTCTCCATATTTCCCGAAAACCCTGGAAAAGAGGTATGGCCAAATTCAGGTGGAGATGTATTTTAGGGCACAAGTCACCAGAAAGGAAATAAGAAGCATGTGCAGTTTGGGGGATCTTTCTGGAATACCAGAGTCCTTAGTTTAAATGTTCCATGTACTCTCCATTGTCTGCCTTGTCATCATTTGTCAATATGAGACATCTTGCTACCCTTCTGGAATGGGAACATGGAGGTTGAGGCATGCATGCATGTGTGTGTGTGTGTGTGTGTGTGTGTGTGTGTGTGTGTGTGTGTAGGAGATATAGCCCTAACAATTTAGAACTAAGATAAATAAAGAACAATATGAGTAATTAATAAAACAGAGTAGCACAAGGCTGATGCCCAGTATGGAACATTACAGATCTAGTACTGGTAATTGATGATACCAAATGGGTAACTGATCAAAAATACAGATTCTGTAATGTATGTTTGACTAGTGTTGAAACTACAGATTTTGCAGTTGATGTTTAACCAGCCTAACTGGTGAGAAATACAAGATTTCCAAGTATGAGGATCCTGTTTCTATTACTGCCCCTTACTGCCCACTGCCCATCTTCATCAAAAGTAGTTATGATAAAGGGTCTTTAATCTTAGTCAGAAAGATTTCAGTCTAAGTTCCCCAACAGTACCAAGCACCATGGTACTTGGGTTCCCCAATGAGATTCAAAGAAGGGAGGATTAAATAGTCTTTTGGAAGAGAAGAACAACAGCAAAATTATTGGGATTCACAAAGGTTTGGGAAAGGCACTAGAGCCAGAGGTTAAGTGGGTGAGAGTAGGCCTTCCTTTCTTTCGGTTTGATTGTTCTATTTTATTGTTTAATTTTAAAACATTTTAAAACTTATTTTTAAAATATTTTCCCATATTTACATGATTCATTTTCTTTCCTTCCCCTCTTCCCTCCCCACTCCCAGAGACAACGAGCAATTCCACTGGGTCATACAAATGTAATCACTTGATACTTATTTCCTTATGTAAGGATGGGATTTGTGCAAGGAGAATGGGACAAAAAGGAGCCAGAGAAGGGAGTTGCTGACAGTTGCTGACAGTTCAGACCAGCGGGGGATTCTGGGAAGTTTTCTCCAAGGAGGAAGGAGAGGAGGAGAGGTTTTCCGGTGGAGGACAGGAAGGAGAGAGGAAGAGGACATCTCAACTCAGATCCAGTCCTGAGGGCTTCCTGAGGATCTTTATTTGGAAACTGAAACCCTGATTCCCTGATCAAAGCCATTCCTTCACATCTCACCCATCAAGATTCCATTTTGGGAGCAATCACTTAGTCTCCTTCTCCCATTACCCAACCTTGCTGAGAGACCCCCTTTCAGTCAAAACTTAAAATTACAGGAAAGGATAGAAATATAGAAACAGAAGGAGAAAGGGGGGGAGGGAAGAGGCTTAGGAGTGGGAAGCCCAAAGGTTACCACCCAAACAATGGACCCCATAGAAATAGAGAAGAGGGCACCCCAAAATCCATCTGCCCTTCACCCCTTTCCCCAAACCCTGAATTAGGAACAATAAAAGCCATTCATTGATCAGATAGAGTTCCAGAGAGACAAGGAGGGAGAGAGGAACCACAGCTTGGTCTGGCTGCCTCCATCTTGAAGCCAGACCACCCACTGTGAATTTACCTGATTGGGGGGGTGGAGGTTAGTGTAAACCCTGTACTTATTCAGAATCAGATTGGGGTACCACATACCTCATCTTATAGGGAAGTCTCTCCCCAACTCCTGTGGGGTACCACAACCATCCAGGGCACCCAGTTTCAACGTGACACCCCCTTAAAGTCTCCCAGTGTATAATTGGCCCCAGGGGAGTGCTGAAAGAGAGACTCACTACATAGACTCTCTATTTATCGCCCCTCTATCAAACATTGGTTATTGGCTTTCTTTATTCTTACACATATTATTCATTTTGCTATGGAGCAATCTTTTAAAGCCAAAACCCCAAATCATATACCCATATACACAAGTGATGAGTGGTAAGTCATAAGTTTTTCTTTTCCATTTATACTCCTTTTGGGGGATGGGGTTGGGATGAACCTCTGGGTTCAGGACAGGTACCCTTTGCAAGAATGCAAGACTCCATAACTTAGCTTAGAAATAAAAAGAGAAATTTATTCATTTAGAATTCATGTTGAAGTGCCTAGGAGTACAGCATAGATGGGATACTGCCTGGGGGGCGGGGTGCATAGGCAGGAATTTTTTCTGGCCTTCTTATACTCTTTTGCTAAGTGTCTAGAAAGGGGATGGTGATGGTATGAGCTAGGGCAGAGGGGGGGGGGGGGTTGGTCACCTTAGTGGAGAGCTAGAGAGATGTTTTTGTGTCCCAAAGACATGAGGACTTAGGTACAATGAGATGCTATCAGCACATAGCCAGAAGGTGTATCTCTGTGTCCATCTCAAAATCTAGGGGAGTGGACTTCCTGGTTAAGATGGCAGCAGAGTAAAAAGCATCTGCTTAACCTCTCCTAACCGAACATATAGGACTCCTCAAGAAGACATAAAAACAAATCCAGAGGAACAAAGGGACCCCACAGCATTGAAGGTACATGGAATTGGGACATTTCCATGCTATAAAAGGGTGAAACAGCTCTCACTAAAATGCGAACCAAGCAACCCCCTCCACCACCCCACACCACCAAAAGTGGTGCCAAAGCCAGCGCACAAGAGTTAGAGCAAGTTTGGGGCATGCATTAAGTCCTTGGCAGCTACCTGGGATCACCAGGGCCTGCTCCTGAGAGCAGTAAGACTTAAGACCCCAAGAGGCTAAAGAACTCACACGGACTTTGAACACAGACCCTGAGCACAGGCACGAGTGTGGGCATGAACTCAAACCCAGACACAGATCCTAAGCGCAGGCAAGAACTTGGATCTTGAGCACAAGTGAGGACCGTGAGTGGGGACCCAGTGCAGAAGGGGTATACAACTGGGGAAGCAGCACCCTGAGTCTGTTAAAGGAGCCTCGGGCAGAGGAACAAGCAAGGGGACCACCAGGAGGCTTGACCAAAAGAAAAACTAGACCTGAGACCTCAGGAGCCTAAAGAGTGCAGACAGACCCTGAGTGTGAGGATAAACCTTAGAGGGCTCAGGGCTAACAATGGCAAGCCAGAGAAAAGAACCCAAAAAGAGAAAGATCATCAAAAAGAAATCTGTAACACTCCACAACTTTTACACAGATAATCCAGACAACAGAGCAAATAGCAGAGGAGAACAAACAAGTAATGATACCCAAACCTTCCCAAAATAATAAAAACTGGCCACAAGCTATTGAAGAGTTCAAATCTGAGATGATGAGAAAGATGGAAGAGATCTGGGAAGAAAATAACAGTTTAAAAGGCAGAATTTTGCAATTGGAAAGTGAGGCTCAGAAATCAAATGAACTGATAAGCAAATTGAACACCAGAAATGACCAGATTGAAAAGGAAAGCCAAAAGATTACAGCCAAAAACCAGTCCCTGAAGGCTAGAATTGAGCAATTAGAAGCTAATGATCTCTCAAGACAACAAGACCAAATAAAACAAAGTCAAAAGACTGATAAAATAGAAGGAAACATGAAATATCTCAATGAGAAAGTGACAGACCAAGAAAACAGGTCTAGAAGAGATAATCTGAGAATCATTGGTCTTCCTGAAAAAGCAGAAATTAATAGAAATTTAGACTCCATAGTAAAAGAAATTATTCAGCAAAATTGCCCTGAAGTTCTACAACAAGAGGGCAATGTAGACATTAAAGGATCCATACATCACCCTCTACCCTAGACCCAGAAAAGACAACCCCCAGGAATATAATAGCCAAATTCAAGGGCTTCCAAGTAAAAGAAAAAATTTTACAAGAAGTCAGAAAGAGACAATTCAGCTATCAAGGAGCACCAATCAGGATCACACAGGATCTGGCAGCCTCCACACTAAAAGACTGCAAGGCTTAGAATATGATATTCAGAAAGGCAAGAGAACTGGGTCCACAACCAAGCATCACCTACCCATCAAAACTAACCATATACTTCCAAGGGAAAGTTTGGGCATTCAACAAGATAGAAGATTTCCAAGTATTTGCACAGAAAAGACCAGGACTAAATGGAAAGTTCGATATCTAATCACAGAAATCAAGAGAAACATGAAAAGATAAATAAGAAAAAGAGGGGAAAGAAAGAAAACTCGTATTTTTAAAATTTGCCTCTTTAAGGGCTTCAATATGGTCTAATTATTGGTATTCCTATGTGGAGAAATGTTATGTATAAGTCTCTGTAAGGAACTCTATTCATTATTATAGTATTCACTATTATAGTAATTAGAAGAATTATTCATAGGGAGAGGTTGAAATACTAAATGGTCTAAGATGATATGGGGGGGTGGGAAAGAGGGAGGTGAGTAGTAGAAGACACCAAGAGAAACTTGAATGAATAAGAAAAATACGATATTTTATTACACAGAAAGAGGGCATGGAAAGGGGAAGGGATGAATACTATTATAAGAAGGAGAGGAAGAGAGCATTAAGAAGTAATATTTAGACCTTACTCTTAGTGTAATTAACCCTGAGAGGGAAGAGTAGCTTTATCCATTGGGATATAAAACTCTATCTAACCCTACTGAGAAAGTCAGAAGGGTTAAACCAAGGGCAGCAGGGGAGTGGGGAGGTCATAAAAGAGAGGGGAGAAGAAGGGAGAGGGAATTCATTTGGCCTTAAAAATAAAAAGAGGGGAATAATAAGGGAGGGGGTAGAAAGGGAAGTAAATCAAGGGAGGGGACAAGGGTTACTGGCATAAAGCAAACCACTGATTTAAAAGGAAATAGTGTAAGAAGAAGAGGTAGAACGAGGAGAGGATACCAAAATGTCGGTGAATACACAACTGATAATTACAACTCTGAATGTGAATGGGATGAACTCACCCATAAAAAAGAAGCAAATAGAAGAGTGGATTAGAAACCAAAATCCTACCACATGTTGTCTACAAGAAACACATATGAGGTGGATGGACATACACAGGTTTAAGGTAAAGGGCTTGAGCAAAATCCTTTGGGCCTCAAATGAGAAAAAGAAGGCAGAAGTGGCAATTATGATTTCTGACAAAGCCTAAGTAAAAATAGATATGATTAAAAAAGACAGGGAAGGTCATTACATCCTGATTAAAGGCAGTATAGACAATGAGGAAATAACATTGCTCGATATGTATGCACCAAATGGCATAGCAACCAGATTCATAAAGGAGAAATTGGCAGATCTCAAGTAGGAAATAGATAGTAAAACCATACTAGTGGGAGATCTAAATATCCCTCTTTCAGATCTAGATAAATCAAACCAAAAAATAAATAAGAAAGAGGTAAGAGAGATGAATGAAGTCCTAGAAAAATTAGATTTAATAGATATGTGGAGAAAAATAAAGAGGAACAAAAAGGAATACACCTTCTTTTCAGCTGCACAAGATACATTCACAAAGATTGACCATGTAATAGGGTATAGAAACATTGCAAACAAATGCAAAAGAACAGAAATAATAAATGTAACCTTCTCAGATCATAATACAATAAAAATAATAATTAGTAAGGGCACCTGGACAGGTAAATCAAAAACTAATTGGAAATTAAATAATATTATTCTCCAAAATCAGCTAGTCAAAGAAGAAATCATAGAAACAATCAACAATTTCATTGAAGAGAATGACAATGATGAGACATCCTACCAAACTCTGTGGGATGCAGCCAAGGCAGTACTCAGGGGGAAATTTATATCCTTGTGTGCATATATTAACAAATTAGGGAGAGCAGAGATTAATGAATTGGGCATGCAACTTAAAAAATTAGAAAGTGGGCAAATTAAAAATCCCCAGATGAAAACTAAATTAGAAATACTAAAAATCAAGGGAGAAATTAATAAAATCAAAAGTAAAAGAACTATTGAATTAATAAATAAGACTAGAAGCTGGCATTTTGAAAAAACAGATAAAATAGATAAAGTACTGGTCAATCAAATAAAAAAAGAAAAGAAGAAAACCAAATTGACAGTATCAAAGATGAAAAGGGAGACCTCACCTCTAATGAAGGGGAAATTAAGGCAATCATTAAAAACTATTTTGCCTAATTATATGGCAATAAATATAGCAATCTAGGAGATATAGATGAATATTTGCAAAAATATAAATTGCCTAGATTAACAGCATAAGAAATAGAATACCTAAATAATCCCATATCAGAAAAAGAAATTGAATAAACCATCAAAGAACTCCCTAAGAAAAAATCGCCAGGCCCTGGTGGATTCACAAATGAATTCTATCAGACATTCAAAGAGCAACTAATCCCAATACTATACAAATTATTTGATATAATAAGCAAAGAAGGAGTCCTACCAAATTCCTTTTATGACACAAATATGGTACTGATTCCAAAGCCAGGTAGACCAAAAACAGAGAAAGAAAACTACAGACCAATCTCCCTAATGAACATAGATGCAAAAATTTTAAATAGAATATTAGCAAAGAGATTCCAGCAAGTGATCAAGAGGATCATCCACCATGATCAGGTGAGATTTATACCAGGAATGCAAGGATGGTTCAACATTAGGAAAACCATCCACATAATTGACCACATCAACAAACTAACGAACAAAAATCACATGATTATCTCAATAGATGCTAAAAAAGCCTTTGACAAAATACAACACCCATTCCTATTGAAAACCCTGGAAAGTATAGAAATAGAAGGACCCTTCCTAAAAATAATAAACAGTATATACCTAAAACCATCAACAAGCATCATATGCAATGGGAATAAATTAGAAGCCTTTCCAATAAGATCAGGTGTGCAACAAGGATGCCCATTATCTCCTCTATTATTTAACATTGTACTAGAAACACTAGCAGTAGCAATTAGAGAAGAAAAAGAAATTGAAGGTATCAAAATAGGCAATGAGGAGACTAAGCTATCACTCTTTGCAAATGATATGATGGTCTACTTAAAAAATCCTAGAGAATCAACTAAGAAGCTTGTAGAAATAATCAACAACTTTAGCAAAGTTGCAGGATACAAAATAAATGCACATAAATCATCAGCATTTCTATATATTTCCAACACATCACAACAGCAAGAGGTAGAAAGAGAAACACCATTTAAAATCACCCTAGACAACATAAAGTACTTTGGAATCTATCTACCAAAACAAACACAGGAATTATACGAAAACAACAACAAAACACTTTCAAAACCATTAAAACTAGATCTAAACAATTGGAAAAATATTGATTGCTCATGGTTAGGATGAGCTAACATAATAAAAATGACCATTCTACCCACATTAATTTACCTATTTAGCACCATACCTATCAAACTACCAAAAAACTTTTTTACTGAATTACGAAAAACTATAACAAAGTTCATTTGGAATAACAAAAGATCAAGAATATCAAGGGAAATAATGAAAAAAAATGTGAAGGAAGGGGGCCTAGCAGTAACAGATATTAAACTGTACTATAAAGCAGCGGTCCTCAAAATGGTATGGTACTGGCTAAGAGACAGAAGGGAGGATCAGTGGAATAGACTTGGATTAAGTGACATTAGCAAGACAGTGTATGATAAACCTAAAGAGCCCAATTTTGGGGACAAAAATCCACTATTTGACAAAAACTGCTGGGAAATTTGAAAAACAATATGGGAGATATTAGGTTTAGATCAACATCTCACACCCTACACCAAGATAAATTCAGAATGGGTGAATGACTTGAATATAAAGAAGGAAACTATAAATAAATTAAGTGAACATAGAATAGTTTATTTGTCAGATCTCTGGGAAAGAAAAGCTTTTAAAAATCAAGCAAGAGTTAGAGAAAATTACAAAATGTAAAATAAATGATTTTGATTATATCAAACTAAAAAGCTTTTGTACAAACAAAAACAATGTAGCCAAAATCAGAAGGGAAACAACAAATTGGGAAAAAAAATCTTTATAACAAAAAACTCTGACAGGGGTCTAATTACTCAAATATACAAGGAGTTAAATCAATTGTATAAAAAATCAAGCCATTCTCCAATTGATAAATGGGCAAGAGACATGAATAGGCAATTTTCAGATAAAGAAATCAAAAGTATCAATAAGCACATGAGAAAGGGTTCTAAATCTCTAATAATTAGAGAAATGAAAATCAAAACAACTCTGAGGTATCACCTCACACCCAGGAGATTAGCTAAAATGAAAGAAGGGGAGAGTAATGAATGCTGGAGGGGATGTGGCATTAATGCATTGCTGGTGGAGTTGTGAAGTGATCCAACCATTCTGGCTGGCAATTTGGAACTATGCTCAAAGGGCTATAAAAGACTGCCTGCCCTTTGATCCAGCCATACCAGTGTTGGGTTTGTGCCCCAAAGAGATCATAGATAAACAGACTTGTATGAAAATATTTATAGCTGCGCTTTTTGTGGTGGCAAAAAACTGGAAAATGAGGGTGTGTCCTTCAATTGGGGAATGGCTGAAGAAATTGTGGTATATGCTGGTGATGGAATACTATTGTGCTCAAAGGAATAATAAACTGGAAGAATTCCATGTGAACTGGAAAGACCTCCAGGAATTGATGCAGAGTGAAAGGAGCAGAGCCAGAAGAACATTGTACACAGAGACCAATACACTGTGGTAAAATCGAATGTAATGGACTTCTGTACTAGCAGCAATGCAATGACCCAGGACAATTCTGAGGGACTTATGGAAAAGAACGCTACCCACGTTCAGAGGAAGTACAGGAGTGGAAACAAGAAAAACAACTGCTTGAACACATGGGTTGGGGTGGACATGATTGGGGATGTAGACTCGAAACTACCACACCAATGCAACTATCAACAATTTGGAAATAGGTCTTGATCAATGACACATGTTAAAACTAGTGGAAATACGCATCAGCCATGGCGGGGTGGGGGGGCAGAGCTTGGGGGGTGAAGGAGAATGTAAGAGCATGAATTATGTAACCATGTTAACTTTTCTAAAAAATAAATATTAATAAATACTTATTAAAAAATCAAAAAATAGATCTAGGGGAGCATTGGGAACTTCTGGGTTAAGATGGCTGCAGAGTAGAAGCAGGGCTCTTTTACTCTCCTCACCAACCCATATAGCATACCTTCAAAAGACAAAAAAGAAACCAAATCCAGATGAAAGAAGGGACCCCACGATAGGGTGCAGTATTAAAGGTGGGATTTGGCCACTTCCATGCTATAAGGGGTGGGGGGGAAATAGCTCCCATCAAAATGTGAGCTTATCAACCCTCCCCCACCCCATCCACAGTACCAGAGTCAGAGCCTGCACACCAGAGTTAGAGCCGAATCCCACGTACCTTTTGTCCTTTGGAGGTATACTATATGGGTTGGTGAGGAGAGTAAAAGCGCCCTGCTTCTACTCTGCAGCCATCTTAACCCAGAAGGGTTAGTTGAGACCTTCAGAGGATGAGGTGTGGATCCCACAGACACTGCTCCCTAGGCAGTGCTAGGCAATTTAGAAGCTGCGATTGGCTCCTGTGAAGAGGGGAAGGGAGAGGAGGTGACTATAAAACCCTGTAAGGGTGGAGCTCTCCAAGTAAGTGACTTTGAACTCCCTTATTCAGTATTAAGTAGGGGTTAAGTAGGGGTATTTTCAGCTTTTGGTTGATTAAATTAAAAGTTGCTAATTAATAAAAAAAGAAAGTTTGATTCACACTTCACAATAGCATTCTTTCTCATAAGTCTATCAGAAGTGTTCTGGATTATTACATTGCTACTAGTAGTAAAGTCCATTACATTGGATTGTTTCACTTTCTGTGTACAATGTTCTTTTGGTTCTGCTCATTTCACTCTGTATCAGTTCATTGAGGTTTTTCTGGTACATAGGAATCCTACAGATCATCATTCCTTATAGCACATTCCATCACCATCAGATACCACAATCTGTTCAGCCATTCTCCAATCAATGGACACCCCCTCATTTTCCAGTTTTTTTGCCACCACAAAGAGCTTAGCTATAAATATTTTTGTACAAATATTTTTCCTTATTATCTATTTGTGGCACAAACCTAATCATGGTCCAAGACAGGATTATCAGGACAGGCATACTAAAAAAAGAGTCCAGTCAAGGGCTGGGCTACCTGGGAGAGGATTCCCAAGATAAAAACGGTACTTAACATTTGATTATATCTACTAGTCCACATAAACTGGGATTATTAAGTACTTTGAGGTCTACTGTTCAGTCTGAAACAGGTCAGTTTGGGACTCCTCTTAAGGAAAATTCCCAAGGGATAGAGGCAAACTTGGAGTTCCCAAAAACCTAGTTGACAACCTCCAACATTTATTATTTTCCTTTACTGTCATATTGGCCTGATTGTTCTCTTTTAAATTCAGTCCTCCAGGTAGAAAAAAACAATTTTCCTCCTGCTCCCAATCTGCTGAGACAAAGCGATATAGGATTTCTATAGTCTTCGTACTCATACAGTTTCCTCTAAGACTTGAAAAATCCCTCTCAGGATTGCTGCTCAGTCACCAAAATCAAAGAATCAACAATGCCAGAGAGGTGTTGACTGGGAAAAAACACAGAGCTATTAAATAGTAAAACCACTCTTTAATTAAGGAAAGAGGTACAGGGCTGAATTAGGCCTCTACACAGAGCTGTGTGTTAGTGGAAATTTGGGGTCCTTGGTCTTAATATCAAGATCCATGATACAAACTTCCTGTGGATGCTTAGGGGACTTGAGAACTACATTTCCCATGATTCAATGGGCTTCCTGCCCTTACATGGTGAAGTAAGACAACATAAACAGAAGCTTAAATAGGGAGATTGGGATTGGTACTTTCTCTTTTCTGCAGAACAAGCCAGGTGCGCAGAGGTAATGGCAGGGTATTTGAATTAGATCTTAGCAGGCACATGGCCTTCTTAATTACCAATATGACTTTAAATAAACTATTAAATATTTTTAATATATCCATCTATATAAATTTTATTTGTAACAGTTTTGGCAACCACTTTGGAGATGTAATTCTCAATTTTTCAGATACCTACCAAGCCATGCAACTCTGAGACACCTCCAGATCCTCCCTGGAGCCTCAGACCTGCTCTTGTGCTATTTTTGGCTACTTTGTTCAGTTCTTTTGAGCATTTTTTTAAAAAGAGAAAGTTTTTGGTTTTTCTCTTGTCCCCATTCTCCCCTGGCATGCAGCTATTTTTCTGGGAAAGGGGAATGCCATTTTCCCAGAAGCCTGTTCCAGGCTGCTAGTTCATACATTCCCCTTGGATTTGGTTTCAATGACTTCTGGCCCCACCCGCCTGACCCTCCCTAGGTCCCTAACTGTTCCTTCCAATTCTACCTCTGCCTCCAACTCCTACCCTGCTTGCTGCCTCTGCTGCTGATCCTACTACAATGCTGCTAAAGCTTCCATTTGAGGACTGGCCAATCCCCAGCATCTCTCCTGGGCCACCCCAGCTGTCACTGCTTAAGATTTGGGAAGTATACAAAGAAAAAAACCCACTTCTCTCTCATTTCACACATCTGGGACTTTCCCATGGGTGTTTCTGCATAGACATTAATGACTTTTAACCTGAAGAAAGCTTCTCTAGCTACCTTCCTCCCCTCAGGAATTTGGGTAATGTAAATAGCATCATTACATATTCATATACATCCATCATTACATATGAAGGAGTGACGGTAATATGTAGTGATTATTATTTCAAGAACTTTGTAGAAAAGGAGATTGAAGTTTTGGTAGGTATCATACATCCAATAGTAACATATTACAATAGGACACAACAAAATAACAACATAACAAAAACATATATACAAAAACACTAACAGGTGAGGATACATTGTTTCATTCATGGAATGGAACAATGTATAACTACTAACAAAATTAGAATTAGCTATAGAATAAATATTTACTAACAATGGATAGTTAGTTACTAATAACAAATAGCTAGTTATATAGTTAGATTTAGTTAGACTAAAATACAATACTAAAAAACTAACCCTATGTTTAGTTTTAGAAGATTAGTTTAGAAAAGTTTATTGAAATAGGGATGTAATATATATGAATAATACATGATAATACAATTTTATAATCCTAACTATAATACATTCTATACTTATTTACATATCGATTCACATATTTTTGTGATATGTGATCTCTAGCATGTTATATATTCTTCATACAATGCATTTTGTTAGGTATGTTGTGCTGTAGTGCAATGTACATTAGTATCTTATCTTATCCTCAACTCTAAGCTAGATATTACATCCCTATTTCAATAAACTTTTCTAAACTAATCTTATAAAACTAAACATAGAGTTAAATTTTTAGTATTGTATTTTAGTCTAACTAAATCTAACTATATAACTAGCTATTTGTTATTAGTAACTAACTATCCATTGTTAGTAAATATTTATTCTATAGCTAATTCTAATTTTGTTAGTAGTTATACATTGTTCCATTCCATGAATGAAACAATGTATCCTCACCTGTTAGTGTTTTTGTATATATGTTTTTGTTATGTTGTTATTTTGTCCTATTGTAATATGTTACTATTGGATGTATGATACCTACCAAAACTTCAATCTCCTTTTCTACAAAGTTCTTGAAATAATAATCACTACATATTACCGTTACTCCTTCATATGTAATGATGGATGTGTATAAATATGCACACTGATATGTATATATTATATGTGCATATATGTATAGCTTACATGTATATATTTTATGTGTTATATGTATGTATGTAAAATTCTGTATATAGTTAATTAAGTTACATATATGCAGTTCCATGTAAAAGTTCGGTTTTTGTGTAATTTAGAATAAGATTATTTAAATCTATCTATTTTAAACGTAATTTGCATGGGTAAGTTTAACTTTTGGTGTAAAACCTTATGCAATGTTGTGTTAGTTGTATTGTTGCATTACAATAGTAGTAGAATTTTCTGTAGTTTATAGGAATAGTATTTTAATGTTTTACATGAAGTTTGTGTTTGTATTTCTATTTTGCTTTTTGTTTTCTATTTGTTTATTTTGTACTTTGAACTGTGTAACTGTTCATTGTATCTTTCCTTTTACCTTTCCTTAACTTGATCCCTAGAGTAAGGTAGTGTTAGATAAGATAAGACAGAGTAAGTGTAGTTGGTTTATTATTTTGGGTTAGAATTTTAGTTGATAGTGCATGAATACCAAAATATTGTGTGGAACACTATTTTGACTTTGTGCAAAGGGGGGAACTGTTATAGAGAAAATATAGATTATAGATTTAGTTAGCAGTTAGCAGACTTAGATGGCAATCTGGGAAGAGCTTGGAATTCCAAACTTAGAATACTGCCACAGAGGGGACTTGCACATAGTGACTCTGAAGTTAGTAGTTGTTTGTAGTTGTTGGCTTTGTAAGCAGCTATCTGGGTGAGCCTGTGTGGCATTTGGGATCTCAGTACTTTGGAGTTGTTTCTTGGACCTGAATACAAGATCTTCAATCAAGAACAGTGAAGTTGCAGGTTGAGACAGGATTTTATCTGTGTTGGTGGACACACACACAGCTAATTCCATCTCCCTGACTTCCTACTTGGATTATATCTTGCTGTTTAATCAAAGGTTCCTGGGACCAGAGACATCTAGAGATCATCCAAGGATAGCTTTGTGAGATACTCTTACCTCTGACAAGGCAGCCTTGCCATAGGCAATCTGCTGGTAGATTTAGTGTTTGGAGTAGTCATCACCATCCTGCCATTCCCTGAAAGTTACCTTTAGGCTTAAGTGGCAGTTTTTCCCTACTCCTTTCACTCCCCATCCTAGTTTGTTATTAAAACCCTTTTATACAAACCTTCCTTGTTCTTCTCCTTTCCCAGACAAACCTGGCATCTGACAACAAGAACCCACTGAGATAACCCTAGCAGATTCTCCTGGTTGTTTCCCTCTCTCCTCCAATCCCATTCCTCTCCTTACCAAACCACCCTGGAGTTGTTTGTCACTGGTTTTGTTATTCTGTTAGTTAACCCACAGTTATTTATTCATATGCCATAACAGAAGGCACTGATAACATTTGAGTCCTTCTGGAGAAACCTAAACAGCAGAGCTTATCAGACATTTAGGAAGAATGTACAGAAGAGCCCCTTGCCTTTGGTGGTGGTGGTGGGGATAAGTTCCAAGAGCTTCCTCAGATGGCTGAAATCACAGAGATAGGCAAACACCTACCAATTTTTATATAGATATATATTATATACTTTTTCATATATATAATATACTTTTTCCTTCAGTTTTCCCATTAAAAAACTGAAAAGGTGAAAGTGAGAGCTGAAGAGAAGCAGTAGGGCAGACTGCCAGTGATTTTTCCCCTTCCCTTTTTGAGCTTCTGAAGATAACTGAAACTGCTGAAGGAGAACTGTCAATAAGGGAATCATACAAAGTGTAAGATTTAAAATTAGGTTTAACTAAATATGAGAGTTATAAAAACAATATTGTGGTTGCCATTTATAAAATATTAACCCTTAAGTCAGAAAAACTGTTAGCAACTTTTATTTACAACAAGGTAGAGATATTAAAGTGGGAAGTATAGGAAGGAGGTAGAGAGTTGTCTAGCCTACCAGCCTAAGTGCTGATCTGGTAAAGTACAGCTCAGCCCCCCAGCAATGGCTCTTTCAAATCCCAATCTCCACATAGAAGTCTCAGTGGTATCTTCAGCCAGAAATCCACCATTGTAAGTCTCTTACTTTAGCCCAAGTCACTTACCCAGCAAGCCTCTCCAGTGCAGAATGCTCCAGCCCAGGATGAGTCCAGGAAAAAGTGAATGCCTTCGAGTCTCCATTCAGTCCAGCTCACCAACACAGAATAAATGAATAAGTCTTTGGCCTTGGCCTTTTATCCCCCTTTTTCCACATCACGTCCTGTCTCTCCCCCTTTTCACAAGAACCAGTTGTAGTCTCCCAAATTGCCTAGCACTGCCAAAGGGGGGCAGTGCTTGTGGACTTTGGTGTTATGAACTAGTGACTTGTGAGCTCTCTTAATAGTTAGCTAGATGCTAAATAGGGGTACTTTAAGTTCTTGACTTGATTAAAGTTTGCTGATTGATCACATTAAAAATAAACTAAGAGAGTTCAATTCTCTCTTCATGAAAGCAACAAACTGGGAGAACATTTTTATAACAAAACTCTCTGACAAAGGTTTAATTTTCCAAATATATACGGAACTAGGTCAAATTTACAAAAAGTCAAGCCTTTCCCCAATCGACAAATGGTCAAGGGACATGAATAGGCTGTTTTCACAGGATGAAATCAAAACTATCAATAAGCACATGAAAAACTGTTCTAAATCCCTCCTGATTAGAGAAATGCAAATTAAAACAACTCTGAGGTACCACCTCACACCTAAGCAGACTGGACAATATGGCAGCAAAATAAAGTGATAAAGGTTGCAGGGGATATGGCAAAATTGGGACATTAATACATTGCTGGTGGAATTGTGAATTGATCCAAACATTCTGGAGGGCAATTTGGAACTATGCCCAAAGGGCTTTAAAAGACTGCCTGCCTTTTGATCCAGCCATACCACTGCTGGGTTTGAACCCCAAAAAGATAATAATGAAAAATATTTGTACAAAAATATTCATAGCCACACTCTTTGTGGTGGCAAAAAAATGGAAAATGAGGAGGATTCCATCGATTGGGGAATGGCTGAACAAAATGTGATATCTGGTGGTGATGGAATACGATTGTGCTAAAAGGAATAATGAACTGGAGGAATTCCATGTGAACTGGCAGAGCAAAAGGAGCAGAACCAGAATACTGTACACAGAGACTAATACATTATGGCACAATCGAATGTAATAGACTTTTCTACTAGCAGCAATGCAATGGACAATTCAGAGGAACTTAGGAGAAAGAACACTATCCACATCCAGAGAAAGAACTATGGGAACAGAAACACAGAAGAAAAACATATAATTGATCACATAGTTCAATAGGGATATGATTACGATTTTGATGTTAAAAGTTCACTCTACTGCAAATATGAATAACGTGGAAATAGGTTTTGAACAATGATACATGTATAATCCAGTGGAACTGTTTGTCAGCTCCAGGAGTGGGGTGGGGTGGGGGGATCATGAACCATGTAGCCAGGGGGAAATATTCTAAATTGTTTTAAAAATGAAAAAAACTAAGGGAGTCCTACTATAATTGGCTAAAATAGGAAGGTACTAGATATTAGATGGAGATAGCTGATTGGCTCAGTAGATAGGGCACTAGGCTTTGAGTCAGGAAAATGTAAGGTCAAATATGGCCTCAGAGGCTTCCTAGCTGGGTGACCCCAGGAAAGTTATTTAACCTTTGTTTACCTTAATCCACCGGAGAAAGAAATGGCAAACTATTTCAGTATCTTTGCTAAGAAAACTCTATGGCTGGTATTGTCCTGCTATGGTCCATGGGGTCATAAAGAGTTGGACATGACTGAATGACTGAACAATAACAGATATTGGGCTGGGATGAATTCCTCTCTTACCCCACTTTCTTCCTCTGTCTCAACCCCATTTGGTGGACTTCTTGGAAGTGGCCTTGTCTTGATGTGCAAGACTTTCTATCACCTCCTCCCCTTCAGAATATTGGGTACTAGAGTGGCCACAAACCCTGACACAACTGGAATACATGTCAAGTTATTTGCCCTAGGCTCAGTTTGTGGTACTTCTTAGTCTTAATCATAGTTCTGGGCTTTATGGGTTATGTCTTTAAAAGGTTCCCAAATACAAACATTGTCAATAAGGACAGAATACAGAATCAGAGAAATCTCTACTCCCCCTCAAGCCATTCCCAGTCCTTCTCTATTTCTAGAGCCAGTACTACATCACCCTCACCATTCAGGAACTTCCACTGTGAGACCAGAGCAGAAGAACACCTACTCTTACCACCAGACTTGTAAAGGGAAGAGGAAATCTCTGGTCTCCATTCAATGACAGCAGAGCTATAACAAGGCTGGGGTGAATGGGACTTTGTTTCTCCTGACTATTTCAACCATCCCCATAGTGGCAGTGGTGTGGTGGCAATGGAAGCAAATTTGCTGCTGGTCAATTCTTCCTCTGTCTACTTTGTGACAGGAGCAGAAATGACCTTGTTCCAGAGACTCTTCTTCCTCTCCCTTCATCATCTCCATGGCAACAACTGCTGCAGTTGTCTCAACCCAAGGGTGTTTCCTCATTTAGAAATCTCTTAGTTTCTTAGAGTGAGACACTGTACCTTCCTTCTCTCTCCCCTCCTCAACTTAGTGACACTATTGGCAATAAATATTTCCCTTCTCTCCCTGGGTTACTTGTCCCTGGTATCAAAAAAAAATCTAGTTGGGGCTCTGACTTCTAGGGCTAGGGGATAAGAATGGAGAAGGAAAAATAAGTTCCAAAAATAACTGGGATCTGGTGCATGCATAAACCCCATTAGCTTGTTGGGTTGATACAGCTTCCCCATGTTGAGAAGCTTAATTCTAGGAGAGTCATGAATGATGTGTAAGGAAGGTACTTTGGAGAGGCTATGGAGCAAATATAGACATTCTATCTATCTATAAGGTTTGAGTCAACTAATATGGTAAAATGAGTCTCTTTGATTTGCTGACATAAAGATCTATCAACCTTGGCCTTGGGACTTTTGGTTGCTTTATTTGCATTCTGGTGACCTCTTAGCTAAACTGGTTCTGCTCAGACAAAATGTAGTAACAGGGAAAGTATGAGAGAAGCTTATATAATAACCTCTCCAGAGTTTTCCCCCAACTTTTACCCACACTTGTGAGTTAGGTCCCCTGACGATTATTGCTACCTCAGTTTCTGGGATAGTGTTTGGATTTGTACTCCTGACACCCTAATTCATGAGACCCACCAGTGTATTTCTCATTTGCTTTTAGCAAAAGCATTTGCTAAGTTGGTATAATACAAAAATAGCTACAAAAATTCTCTCTATACCCTTTGGGCATACTTTCCCCCAAATATAACATCCTAAAAGAGTGGGGTCAATTGGGGGCAGCTGGGTAGCTCAGTGGATTGAGAGTCAGGCCTACAGACTGGAGGTCCTAGGTTCAAATCTGGCCTCAGACACTTCCCAGCTGTGTGACCCTGGGCAAGTCACTTGACCCCCATTGCCTACCCTTACCACTCTTCTGCCTTGGAGCTAATACACAGTATTGACTTCAAGACAGAAGGTAAGGGTTTAAAATTTAAAAAAAAAATGTTAATGAGGTGAATGTCTAGGATACTTAGTGGTTGTGAAGTGGAAGTCTAAGGGGATCTTGAAATAACAAGATGTACCCTTTTTAGCCACCACTCAAAGAGACCAAGGAAACCCATCTTTAAAATGGAATATATTTTATGGGAAGAGAGAGCGAAAATATGGAGCAATGCGGCACATCATAGACCTGAGACAGTGTTTAAAGATTTACAGAGACATTCTTAACTTATAGGAAAATACAATAGACTTATTTTACACATTCTAGCCTTCCTTCAAATGAACATTTTTAAGAAAATGGTCAAGGGTTGGAGACAGAAGTTTTAATCCAGAAATAAAGGACAGTAATGTTAATTGATTAGCTTTATAATGGATACAAAGAGAGGAGTAGTTCAGGCCTGGATTACCTGGGAGAGGCTGATGTTCTACAAGGACTACTAAAGGATGATTCCAGCCATGGGGCTTGACCACCTGGGAGAGGCCTCTGTAACCATGGGAGAAACTTCTAAGACAAAAGGGTACTTAAGGTTTGATCACTGGGTACTTCAGGGTTATTGTTCAGTCTAAGACAAGGTCAGTTTGGAGCCTCCCTAAGGTAAGTTCCCAGAGGACAGTGGCAGATTTATTAAATCTTAAAGTACAAATTCAAAAGAAACATTTCATACGGTAAAGACACTGGATGTTTCTCAGACCAAAGGGGATTAGGAGGACTTTGTATTAAGGATGAGGGTGGGGCAATTATCAGGGGACAGGAAAAACTAACTTTACTTAACTATACTGGAGTCCTAGGGGTATTGATCTTGGAGATATTAATAACTATTTCCCTTACAATGTGTTAAAGTTACAAGTCAAAATGTTACCCTGAGAATTATACACTCATTCCACCTCACACAGTGGCAAAGACAATTCATAGCTCCTAATATTAGGGTACAGATGTCCTTTCTTTCTTCATTGAGTCCTCATAAAATTCATCCTGGACATGGTATCTTTGCTAGATTTCAAGGTTTATTCCTTTCATTGTTTGCTTTGCTTCTCTGCTGATGGGGTGGTGGGGAATCCCCACTTCTTGATGCATTTTTCCCCTTGGTTGATTGTCTTTCTGTATTCAAGTTTTTCTGGAATGCATGTTCTTATTCTGGGTGTCTCTTTCTGGTCCAATAGCTTCCTTTCAAAGTTGTATGGCCCATGTGTAGGTAAATCAGAGAGGGAAGAAAAGAGAAGATTTTTTCCCATTCCTCCAGCTTCTTAGTCTTGAGGTTCTGGATAAGTTGTCTATAACTCCGTTGCTAAATATTATGATCAAGTTGTCGAGATTCTCAGCTGACAATTACTCTGAGCCTTAGTCTTGAAAAATTCAAATACTTTAGGGACTAGATATTCAAATTTTCTGACTTGGCTAATATATTTGGCCAGACATTTGTTTTTGTGGTCCTTTTGACTCAGTCCAATAGGTATTAGTGCATAATGAAGGGATAAGTCTATAAACTCATCTTAATATTTAAATATTTTGATCACACCTTGGGACTTTGCTCTGAGTCTCTATGACTACTTCTAGAAAGATAAAAGAAATGGGTAGAGGCTTTTAATATTACCTTAAACCATAAAACCATTACTTGGTATTCTTTTCTTCCTTCATTGTTGTTCTGTTTATCCCAGCTGATTCTTTTTATGTTTATCAAAGATTCTCCCAGTTGAAATGGACCTTAGCTAGTTCAACTTATCCTTTCATAGGAAACCAAACAAATCCAGGAGCAAAGCCTTCACTGCAAAAGAAAAACTTCTCAAAACTTCTTTATTGCCAGTCTAGTTTCTTTCCATTCAGAGGTCTGTGGTATGGCCTGGTTTGTTAAAAAGATGATGGGAAAATACTAGGTACTGACTGACAATCCTTTGCAAGAAAGGTCAGGGCTTACTGAACCTTGAGGTTATTCTTCAGTGAGCCAGGAGGGGGAGGCAAAGGACCACTATGACACTAGAGAGAATTGAGTTTGGTTTTTTTCCTAGCCTTCAAAAATAATAGGAACATTTGCCATAAAATATAGAGAACCCCCACCATTTGTTCTCTTGCAAATATATTAGTGATGTGGAGAAGACTTAGGAGAGACACAGTAGCTGTTCATAAGTATTCAAAAAGTTATCAAATAGAAATGGGATGAGACTTATTCTGGTTGGCCCCAGAGGGCAGAACTAGGGATAATGGTAAAAGTTGCAGAAAGATAAGTTTCAGCTTTTTATAAGAAAAACCTGCTAAATATTATAGCTCTCCAAAAATGGAACGGGTTGCCTCTGGAGGTAGTGGGATCCTCTTCCTTAGCAGTTCTCAAATGAATATAGCAGCTAAGTGACTTAGGAGATGGAACACTGATCTCAGTGTCAGAAAGATCCCAGTTAAAACTCTACCTTAAACACTACTTCTGTGCCATTGGACAAGTCACTTAACTCCTCTCAGTTTCCTTTATTTGTAAATAGAGATAATACTATCAACTACCTCATCAAGTTCTTGTAGGGATCAAAAGAGGCAATATATATAAAGTGCTCTGTAAACCATAAAGCACTACAGAACCAGTA
This sequence comes from Gracilinanus agilis, assembly GCF_016433145.1. Taxonomy (NCBI): domain Eukaryota; kingdom Metazoa; phylum Chordata; class Mammalia; order Didelphimorphia; family Didelphidae; genus Gracilinanus; species Gracilinanus agilis. The sequence goes on along the minus strand of NC_058133.1, from coordinate 394,519,417 downwards.
GTTGTTAGAATTTGTTAGGGATGAGGTAGAAGGAGTTCTAATTTTGGCACAAATTATAGCAGAAGATTTCTGAGGTTCCTTTTTACTCCAAGATGCAGAGTCTGGGAGTCTGTCTTTTATTCCTAAGAAACTGGAGCTGTTTTGAATATGGAAGTAAAGATGAATAGATTTGAATGTTCTCATTCCTGAGTGAATAGGAAAAAAAGACTAGCAAAAAAATTTCATTTATTGATTAATTCATTCAATGAACTTAATCCATCATCAGTTGTTAAGTGTTTATACTGTGCTAGGTGCTGGGGGATTCAAATGGGAGAGTGATTCAGTCCTCACCCTCAAGGGGCTTGCATTCTCTTTAAGTGCCTTTTATGTATAATGCCCCATATAGAAAACACTAGAGGAATATACCTGTAATAATGCACAACTGCTACTGGCCATAGAGATACTGAGGCACTGACTCACCCTCTCCCTGTGGTTAAGGAACTCTCTCAGTTCTGGGTTAATGCTCATGGAATTTATTTAGTCCTAACGGAGCTTGGTCCCTAAATAGAGGAACCAGGCTCTTTTTCTTCAAACTTTCTCCCTCTTAGAGCTCCCGGGAACCCCTTCTAACATTTAAATTTGGTTCATATCTAGGTCTCCCCCTAAGGGTGAGAACAGAAGTATTCAATGTACTGTTTAAATCAATTGTAGGACAGCTTCTCATTTTCTCCATACAAAAGAGATGCTTAACACAGAAAACCTGCAGTGTACATTGACAAAGACTTAAATAAATAACAACAGCATTTAATTACCCCAAATTTAATTGTCCTTACATTTTCCAAGGAGTTTTATACTTAAAATATTAAAACAGGAAGCATTTTGCAGGATTTTATATTCACCTTGGCTTTGTAGTGGCTGTCTCAAGGTCCTTATTTTAAGTCAAGCAATGAGGTAAATTTCTCCTCCTTCCATTAGGCATCTCTTTCAAAAAGCATCATGATTGCTATAAGACACACAACCTTTACTGAAGCTGGCATCAACTGAGGAATGAAAGAATTTTCAAAATCTCTAACATATGGGGGCAGCTGGGTAGCTCAGTGGATTGAGAGCCAGGCCTAGAGATGGGAGGTCCTAGGTTCAAACTTGGCCTCAGCCACTTCCCAGCTGTGTGACCCTGGGCAAGTCACTTGACCCCCATTGCCCACCCTTACCACTCTTCCACCTATGAGACAATACACCGAAGTTAAGGGTTAAAAAAAAAAATCTCTAACATATGAGTTTGCTCCCAAAGATTGGAAAGGTCCATACCAAAATCACTCTTCCATGACCTACACTGGAGAAATAGAACAAAGCAGAAGAGCTTGTTAGGGCTTTCAAATGCAATGTAAAGTTCACTTATGAGAACATGTGCTGACTGCCATATGGGAGAAAGAACTTCTCCATTTCTATTGGGATAGAATTACCTTTTCTTAGAGATGCTTGAACAAGATTCTGATATCTAAACATACTGAAAAAGATAGAGTTCCAGAGAAAGGGATCATTCCATTAGAGATTTACTGAGAGAGCAGTTATTTCTGACTCAATGGTTAATCCTCTCTAGTGTAACTTTGATGCACCCACATTCCTATTCTTCCCTTTATGGTATCATGGAGTGAGAAAAGACCAAGTGTCTACCCAAGTCTACATCATCAGTATTGGTTCCAAGACAGAAGGGTAAGGGTTTTAGAAAGAAAGAAAGAAAGAAAGAAAGAAAGAAAGAAAGAAAGAAAGAAAGAAAGAAAGAAAGAAAGAAAG
>NC_058133.1:394486046-394517356 GCF_016433145.1 Gracilinanus agilis | reverse complement strand
GGAAAGGAAAGGAAAGGAAAGGAAAGGAAAGGAAAGGAAAGGAAAGGAAAGGAAAGGAAAGGAAAGGAAAGGAAAAGAAAAGAAAAGAAAAGGAAAGAAAAGAAAAGAAAAGTCAGAGAATAAGACAGGAAGCTATTCTTCCATAGCTGTATGTGGATGAGTGTCTATTTGTGGTACCTAGTGTCAAAATACAGGAAAATAAGGAGTTAACCTTATATCAGAAATATTTTGTAAATCTTGAAGTTCCATGTAAATATATGCTATTTGTATAAATACTAAGAGCTATAAAACCACACTGAAGTAACTCCATTCTAGAAATTGCTATAGATTGCAATTACAGGAATTTAAAGCATGAACTCAAGGCTAATATCTGACAACTCATATTTTTTGAATCACTTCAATGTTTAAAAAATACTTTTCCTATAACAAATGTGTTAGGCATGTAGTTTAAGTACTATTGCCCCCATTTTATAAATAAGGAAACTAAAAGCAGAGAAGGTAATTGCTTGAGGTCACCTTGAGGGACTCTACAAGTAGGGCTATCACTTAGAAGAGCACTTACAAGTCTGGCCAGCAGTTATTAGGCAGAGTCAAGATGGCAGCTTAGTAGCAGCAAAAGTTGAAACCACTCTAAGAAGCCTTCCAAACTAATCTTTAAAAAGCATTTCAAAAATGACAGGAGTCAAAAACCAATAGCAAGATGGAGAAAGGGGACTCTTCTGTGGAAAACACCACGAAAGATAGGCAGATAGAGTTGATTTTCATCAACATTATTTACAGAAGTAAAACTGTACACAGAGTGCTTGCCAAACACTCCCCACCTACTGTACCAGGTTCCAAGCTTGGGCCTAGACCAACATCAGTATCCTGAGATCCTGCCTACATCAACAATAGAGCACTCCACACCCAGCCCCTTCAAGTACCAAGCCCTGGCTCTAGCCTGTACTGAGGTCCAGTCTATAGCACTTGGCCCTTTCAAGTCTATGCTGTAGTGAAGATCTAGCCCCAGGACAACATAACTCAAAGTGCTGAGTCCGGAAGGCCATCAGCAGAGGACATAGAATCATCAGCTTTCAGAACTCCCAGTACACAGGCAAAAAAAAAAAAACCCAAAACTGGGAAAATGAGCAAACAGCAAAAGAAACACCTAACCACAAAAAATTTCTATGGTGATATAGAGTCAGTAGGGGACAGTGAGATCCAAGCAACCACATACAAAACTTCAAAGAAAAATGGCAATTGGTCTCAGGTGCTGGAAGAACTCAAAAAGGAATTCAAAATTCAAATAAGAGAGGTGGAAGGAAAATGGGAAAAGGAAATAACAGTAATGCAAAAAGAAAATAACAGCCTACGAAACAGAATTGACAGATTGGAAAAAGAAGCAAAAAAAAAAAAAAAAAAAAAACCAAAAACACCCCAAATGAAGAAAAGAATTCCATAAAAAGGAGAAAAAGAGAATGAACCAATTGGAAAAGGAGGATCAAAAGGTCAAGGAAAAAATTCAGTGGTGAAAAAGAAGATTGCATTAAGGGAAATGGGAAGAGAGAAGTAAAATGGGGTAAATTATATCACATAAAAAAGCACAGGGGGTGGGGGAAACTATTTTAGTGGAGAGGAGGATGAGAGTGGTAATGGGTAATACTTAAATCTTACTTTCATTGGAACTGGTTCAGAGAAGGAAAAACAGCCAGATTCATTAGAGTACTTAATCCTATCTTACTCCATAAAGAAGTAGAGAGAGAATAAGGAAAGGGGTGTAATATAAGGGAGGAGGAAGTAGGGGTGATTAAAAGATGCTATACAGAAGTAAGAGATGTGGGAAAGGGAGGAAGGTGAATATGGAGAGTGATTAAATGCAAAATCCTGATGTGGAAAGATAGAGTGAAAGGAGAAAGAACAGGACTAAAAAAGGAGAGCAAGATGGTGGGAAGTACACAGATGATAATCATAACTGTGAATGTAAGTGGGATGAACTCACCCACAAAACAGAAGTGGATAGCAGAGTGAATTAAAAAAACAGAATCCTACCATGTTGTTTATAAACAATACATCTGAGACAGGTAGACATATATAGAGGTTAAAGTAAGGGGTTGGAGCAGAATCTATTGGGCTTCAATTGAGATTTTAAAAAAGCAAGAGTAGCAATCATGATCGCAGAAAAAGTTAAAGCAAAAATAGATTTAGTTAAAAGAGATAAAGAAGGTAATCAAATCTTGATGAAAGGTAGTTTAGAAAATGAAGTAATATGAGTACTTAACATATATGCACCAAATGGTATAGAACCAGATTTTTTAAAGGAGAAACTAAAGGAGCTGAAGGAAGAAATAGACAGTACAATTATACTAGTGGGGGACCTCAACCTCCCTCTATCAGAACTAGATAATGAAAGAATAAAGGAAGTAAATGAAATTTTAGAAAAGTTAGATTTAAGAGATAACTGGAAAAAATCAAATAGGGATAAAAAGGAATATACCTTTTTTTTCAGCAGTACATGGTACATATACAAAAACTGACCATGTACTAGGGCATAAAAACCTCATAATCATATGCAGAAAAGCAGAAATAATAAATGCAACTTTTTCATATTATAATGTAATAAAATTATCAAAAAGGTTCATGGAAAGGCAAATTAAAATTTAAGTTGAAACTGAATAATCTAATTCTTCAAAATGGGTGGTCAAAGAACAAATTATAGAAGTAATCAATGATTTCATTAAAAAGAATGACAATGAGGAGACAACATATAAAAATTTATGGGATACAGCCAAAGCATTACTTGGGAAATTTTATATTCCTGAAAGCTAATATCAATAAAATAGAGAAAAATCAGATCAATGAATTGGGCATGCAACTAAAAAACTAGAAAGAGAACAAATTTTAAATCTCCAATTAAAGACTGAATTGGAAACCCTAAAAATCAAAGTAGAAATTAACACAATTGAAAGTAAAAGAATTATTGAACTAATAAATAAGACTAGGAGTTGATTCTATGATAAAACAAATAAAACAGATGGAGCATTGGTTAATCTGATTTTTAAAAAACGAAAGAAGAGACTCAAATTACCAGTATCAAAAATGAAAAGGATTATTTCACCTCTAATGAAGAAGAAATTAAGGCAATCTTTAAAAGTTATTTTGCCCAATTATATTAAATCTGACAATCTAGATGAAATGGATGAATATTTACAAAGATATAAATTTCCTAGGAAATAGAATACTTAAATAATCCCATCATAGAAAAAGAAATTGTATAAGCTATCAATGAACTCCCAAGAAAAAATTTCCAGAATCAGATGGAATCACACATAAATTCTTTTTTTTTTAAACCCTTAATTTCTGTGTATTGACTCCTTGGTGGAAGAGTGGTAAGGGTGGGCAATGGGGGTCAAGTGACTTGCCCAGGGTCACATAGCTGGGAAGTGTCTGATGCTGGATTTGAACCTAGGACCTCCCATCTCTAGGCCTCATTCTCAATCCACTTAGCTACCCAGCTGCCCACACACATGAATTCTATCAAACATTTAAAGAATAATTAATCCCAATGCTTTAGAAATTATCTGACAAAATAAGCAAAGAGGGAGTCCTACCAAATTCTTTTTATGACACAAATATGGTGCTGATACCTAAGCCAAGAAGACTAAAAACAGTTTCCTTAATGAACATTGATGTAAAAATCTTAAATAGAGCAAAGAGACTATAGCAATACATTACAAGGATTATTCACTATGACCAGGTGGGATTTATACCAGAAATACAAGGCTGGTTTAATATTAGGAAAATTATCAGCATAATTAACTGTATCAATAATCAAACTAACCAAAATCACATGATTATCTCAATAGATGCGGAAAAAGCCTTCAACAAAATGTAACACCCATTCCTATTTAAAACACTAGAAAGCATAGGAATAAATAGACCTTTCCTTAAAAAAATAATTATTTATTCAAAACTATCAGCAGGTATCATCTGTAATGGGGATAAGTTTGAAGCCTTCCCAGTAAATGGGAATGAAGCAGAAATTCAGGAATGAAACAGAGATGCTAATTATCATTACTGTTATATAATATTGTGCTAGAAATGCTAGCTATAGCAATTAGAGAAGAAAAAGAAATTGAAGGAATTAAAGTAGGAAATGAAGAAACTAAACTATCACTCTTTGTGGATATGACACTATACTTAAAGAATCCTAGAGAATCAACTTAAAAACTAGTTGAAATAATTTAACAAGCTTAGCAAAGTTGTGGGATACAAAATAAACCCATATAAGTCAACATTTCTATACATTTCCAATCAAGCCCAGCAGCAAGAGTTAGAAAGAGAACTCCATTTAAAATCACTCTAGACTATAAAATACTTGGAAATCTATTTGCCAAGACAAATGAATAAATTATATGAAAACAATTATTAAACATTTTTCACACAAATAAAGTTGGATCTAAAGAATTGGAAAAACAATTGCTCATCAGTAGGCCAAATTAATATTTAAGAAAGGACAATTCTAAGTAAATTATTTTAATTATTTTGTGCCATACGAATCAAACTACCAAAAAACTATTATATAGAACTAGAAAAAATAAAATTCATCTGAAAGAACAAAAGATCAAGAATATTAAGGCAACTAATAAAAAAATGTGAAGGATGGTAGCCGAACTGTACCAAATCTTAAACTGCACTATAAAGCAGTAATCATCAAAACAATCTGGTAATGGCTAGGAAATAGAAGGATGGATCAATGGAATAGACTAGGGATAAATGACCTCAGCAATCTAGTGTTTGTTAGCCCCAAAGACCCAGGCTTTGGGGATAAGAACTCACTATTTGATAAAATATGGTGAGAAAATTGGAAAACAGTACCGCAAAAATTAAGTTTAGATTAGTATCTCACACCCTATACCAAGATAAAGACAAAATGGGCATATGATTTAAATGTAAAGAGTGATGTTATAAGTAAATTAGGGGAACATAGAATAGTTTACCTGTCAGATCTATGGAGAAGGGAAGAATTTATGACCAATCAAGAGAAAGAATATTACAAGGTATAAAATGAATAATTTTGATTATATTAAATTTAAAATGTTTTATACAAACAAAACCAATGCAACCAAGGTTAGAAGGGAAACTAGGAAAATAATTTTATAACAAATTTCTCTGATAAAGGCTTATTTCTCAAATATATAAATTCAAATGTATAAGAATCCAAGTCATTCTCCAATTTATAAATGGCCAAAGGATATGAATAGGCAGTTTTCAGATGAAGAAATCAAAGCTATCAATAATTATATTTTAAAATGTTCTAAATCCTTCTCAATTAGAGAAACATAAATTAAATCAACAATGAGGTACCATGTCATACCTATCAGATAGGCCAATATGACAGTATATGAAAATGATAAATAGTGGAGGGGATGTGGCAAAATTGGGACACTTAATGCTTGTAGAGTTGTGAACTGATCTAATTGTTCTAGAGAGCAATTTGGAATTATGCCCAAAAGGCTATAAACCAGTGGTCCCCAAACTTTTTTGGCCTACTGCCCCCTTTCCAGAAAAAATATTACTTAGCTCCTGGAAATTAATTTTTTTTAATTTAATAGCAATTCATAGGAATTCTCCTGTCGATGGAGAATAGTATGATAATTGAACCAGAAAGAATATAAACTTCTTAATAATTAAAGGGCAGGGACTATCTTTTTCTTTTTCTTTTTTTTATTCGTATCCCCAGTGGCTTACTGTAGTGCTTTGCCCACAATAAACACTTAATGAATGCTTCATTCATTCATTGATATAGGGACTAGTTAGTTTTTATCTTTGTACTCCAGGCACAGAGTATGCAAATTGATCCATTTGAGAAATAAATATTTATCAGACTCTTAATTGATGATGGATGCAGGAGATACTGCCTCAGTAGAATTGAGTAAGTAATTTTACAGAAAGAGTAGAGGAGAAAAAAAAAGTAAAAGATAACTGAATTTTTTTAACCTGGGTGACTGAGAATGGTGTTGCCATTGTTATAATCATTATCTGGGATAAGAAGGATGCCACCTTGACTGACAGGAATGGCAGTTGAGAGTTTGGAATGTTCCCAGGTGCCATGAGCCAGGGGCAAATGTCAGTTAGCCCCACCCTATATTTACCCCTGACAGCTACGTTGAAGAGGTCTCTGGACTCGGGCTGAGAACTGGAGATCACAGATCTCTGCAAGCCTCTATGGTTCTATCTGGGCAGTGGGTGGCTGAAAGGTGGTTGAAGGATGGTTGAAGAAGAAGAGGGTAGGAATAAGCCTGACTCTATTTCCTAGCTAGACTGTGGGAGCCAGTGAACCATCAACACTATTGGTGAGAGAGCTGAGAGAATAAAGCCCATCAATATATCGGCAGCAATAGCCTTCCCTATTCTCTGGCTTGGCTGTGGCCAGGTCCAGCCAGAGATAGAGAGAGAGGAGAAGCTCTCAAGCCTCCACCAGCTTAGTAGCCTCCAGTCCTGATTATTAATTAGTCTAATAGGTAATAGAACGATAGGGTTTCCAATCCCCAATTCTTGACCTTGTTATCCTTTCCCTACCTATAGATAAAAGAGTGTTTAATAACAAGTATCTTCCTGAGTGGTCTTTCTATCACAGCCCTTGGGAAGGGAGTCAAAATTTAGTCAGATCCTGAACATTATCCAAGACTGATCAATAGCCCATTACCAATCTATCCAACCCCAAGTTGGATCTGGAGAGGTTAACCATCTATCTAACCTCTCAAAGGTCCTTACTTGGGCAGCTGTTAAAGGAATTTCTAACAGGTTATCAACCAAACCTGTCAGAGAGAAGGGGATAATTTACAGCAGCAGCCAACTGCAGCTGAGGAGATCATAGACAAATACACATCATCACCATCATTATACATATACATCTCTTTCTACCCCCATTATTTCTTTAACACCATTAAAATGAGAAAATAGGGTAACTGGAAAAGTTGGAGGAAAAGATACTAATTCACTTTTAGACATGTTGGTTTTGATGTGCCAGCAGGTCATTCAAAGGGTCATATTCAACAAGCAGTAAGAGGTATAGAATTAGAACTAAAGGCAAAGATTTCCATAATATGGGTAATTGAGGGTCACTTACCTAAAAGTGGTCATTGAAACCATGGAAACAAATGAGCTGACAAAGGGATTGAGGGATGAGTCTGGGATGTCTCAGATCATTGTATTGCTGAGAATAACTGGGTCATTCACAGGTATTCATCAAAAATATTGCTGTTACTATAAACAATGTTTTTCTGGTTCTGCTTACTTTGTATCAGTTCATGTAAATATTTCTAGTTTTTTTCAAAATCATCTTGCACAGCATTTCTTATAGCACAATAGAATCCCATTACAACCATATAACACAACTTGTTCAGCCATTTCCCAATTGATGGGCACCCCCTCAATTTCCAGTTCTTTGCCACCACAAAAAGAGCTGCAATGAATTTTTTGCAAAAATCAATTATTTTCCTTTAAAAAATCTCTTTGGGATATAGACCTAGTAGGTGGTATTGCTGGATCAAAGGATATACACAGTTTTATAAGCCTTTGGGCATAGTTCCAAATCACAATCAGTAATAATTGGCTCAGACCCGAACTCCACCAACAATCCCTTGATATCCCAATTTTCCCAATCAGTTCCTGCTATATGAGGAGTGCCTGAAGAACATAAATGTACCAAGTCTAGAAAAGAGAAAAATGATGTGAAGAATTTTAGTTATCTTCAAACATTTGAAAGCTAAGCATGTGGGGCAAGCATTGGATTTATTCTGTGTAGCATCAAGGGCAAAACTAAGAAGCATGCATTAATGTTACTTGGAGGCAGAGCACATAAGAATGAATTATCTAAAAAACAGGCCTATACAAAAATGGAAAACATTGCTTTATAAGATAGCAAGTTTGTCATCACTAGGAGAGTACAGGCTTGGATAACTACTAGTCAGCTGTGCTGTCGATGAATTTGGAGGGAGGTTAGACTAAATGTCCTCTAAGATTTCTTTCAACTTTTCAGATTGTGTGAGTCTAAACACAATTAGGGATTGCAGCAGAAATAAAACTATGCATATTGTCATCTATAGGCTAAAAAGTTATTACATGTTCTTTGCATTGAACTGAATAACAACTTACAACTTATTAAGTTGTCCTGTACTATAGCACTCCTCCAGGCTCCCCACTTTCCATCTTTCACAGGGTCTTCAGCAGGCTACCTGTAGGTCAAGATTCTGAGCTTTCTCTTCTAAAAAGGCTGACCACATCTCCCAATCAGGGTTCTAAAGTACCCATGAGGGGTAGGGAATATGTTCCTTTAATGCCATGGACTTGATCTTGCATTCTGGTATATTTCCTTGAGAAAATTAATATTATGCTGTATCATTCAGTAATTAATATGAATCAGTAATCCATCCTTTTCCCATTTTTGTCAGACTTCATTTCTCAGTCTAGCTCACAAGACCTGGTAGAATAATGAAATCGCTTCTAGTCCCCAGAGCACTTACTACCTAAATAGTTTAAGTAGGATCCTTACCTCTCTATATAGATAAACAGAGAACCAGAACCAGCTTGATCCAAGCTCTCCTCAAGGAACAACTCTGTCGCCCTGTCAGGATTAGGGGTGACGGTCTTCAAGGGAGAGGGCAAAGGTGGTGGGATCCTGATTGGAATGGTTCTAATTGTCTGGCCAAAATTACTAGAGGCAGATGAAGCCCATAAATCAAATGGCAGTTCTTAATTGCCAGAGAAAGGCATGATCAGACACACCTGAAGACTCTCCAGCTACAGTCTAATTATGTCACCTAAGGATCATCCTGCTCTCCCAATAGAGACAGTAATAATAAATAAATAAATAACAAAGAAACAAACAAAGAAATCAATAAATGAAAACTAAACTGAGGTTTCTCTTAACCCATCCCCTCATTAAAATGACTACCAATCTTGATTGTTTTACCTTTGCCAGGGAAGGGCCAAATGATATACTGTCAGGCCAACCAGAGGGAAAATACATCTAGGTTTTAAAAGACCCTGTCAGCCCTTGCTGGGGAGGAGGGGGGTGTCTTTGGTCACTAAAAGAGGTCATTGATCCAATTTATTGGTTATTGCTGGCCTAATTAATAAATTGTTCATTCTCAGGTCCCAAACTAAGATGGCCAGTATGACCCACTTTACTAACAGTTTAAGCGTCCCTGTTAATAAATTGTTTTCCTGCCTTGGAGAAAACTGTCTCTGCCCACAAGCTACACCCTCTGGTTATCATCAGTAAGCTTTTACAAGGGATATGTACTATGAAGATATAGCAAGAACAGAAATACAATCGCTCCTCTCAGGTCCTCAGGGGTTCTTCCCTATAACCCTAAATCCTTGGGGAGAGTGGGTTCACACAACACAATTTTGACATAGCATCCACCTCCCCAAATTCACTTTGAAAAGCAGCATGAGCTATGCATGGTTGGATCCTCACATCTTGTGCTGCTCAGCTAATTCAAAGTCAAGCAAGTTTCTGTTCCTCACCATCTGGCTTCCCTAACATGGATTCCAGCTCCCAGACTTCTTGTGGCTTACTTTCCTTATCTTTTGAACCTCACAGTGCCATAGGCACCTTCAATGATGTCCTTCTAGATATAGGAAAGAATTGACACAGCAGCAACAGAAAGCAGTAGCAGGACCAGGTACTCTAAATTTCATTTTGGTGCAGATTGAGAGAGGGCCCCAGGCTTCTCCCTAACCCAGAAGTCCAGAGCATCTTGTCATCCTTGAAAATTAGCCAAGAAGGGAAAAGCCAGAAACAAAACATTCACATAGGCTGGTTATAACTTTTAAATAGTCCCCAGTTCTGGCTCCACGGTCAATCAAGAAGGCTCCTCTTCAACTGTGGAACTGTTACTAAATGTCCATATATGCTTCAAAGTTTATCAACTGACAATACTGTACTTAGGACTAGATTTATTAGCCAGTTGTTCCCTGCTCCTATCATCATCATCAAAATAGCAAGCATTTCTATAGTCCTTTAAAGTTTGCAAAGTACTTTTTTTTTTAATTTTAAACCCTTAACTTCTGTGCATTGATTCATAGGTGGAAGAGTGGTAAGGGTAGGCAATGGGGGTCAAGTGACTTGCCCAGGGTCACACAGCTGGGAAGTGTCTGAGGCTGGATTTGAACCTAGGACCTCCCGTCTCTAGGCTTGGCTCTCAATCCACTGAGCTACCCAGCTGCCCCCTGCAAAGTACTTTTTGAAAATCACATTTGATCCTCACAATAATCCTGAGAGATGGGTGCTATTCTTATTCCCAAATTACAAATGGGGAAGCCAAGGCAGGCAGCAGTTAAGTGACTTGTCCAGGATCTCATAGCTAGTAAGTTTTTGAGGATGGATCTAAACTCAGACCTTCCCAACTACAGGTCCAAAGGATCACTTAGCTGTTATACATACACAGAGAGACATATATGTACATGCATGTCTATGTACATATACATACACGCATATACTTTTATTAGGGCAGCTAGGTGTTATAGTGGAGAGAGAGCTGGGCCTGAAATCAGGAAGACATCCTTCTGAATTCAAAACTAGCTTCAGAAATTTAACTAGCTATTACTCTGGGCAAGTCACTTACCCGTGTTTACCTCAGTTTCCTCATCTATAAAATGAGCTGAAGAATGAAAGACAAACCACTCTAATATCTTTGCCAAGAAAATCCACAAAGAGACAGAAACAACTAAAGAACAAAAATAGTTTTACTGCTTTGTAAATGTTCTACTGTTCCCCCCCCCCTTAACATAATGGATGATTTTAAACCTGAGCCTAAGGTTCAAAGTATCATAGGCTCTTAAGTTGAAAGGGCCCTTAGAGGTCATCTAATCTATTCCCTTATTTAACAGATGAGTAAAGTAAAGTCTGAAGAGGATAATCTACGCAAGATCACAGAAATAGTAAGTAGTAGAGCCAGGATTTGAATCTGGAGATATTTTGTCTCCAAATTCGGTGCTCTTTCTGCTACAACACACTGTTTATATTATCAATAACACTGTAATGGGAAAGTCTTTCAATTATCTGCATAGAGAAGAAAACATAAAATTTTGGAAACTAAAGGCTTTATTTTAATTTAATTTTACTTTTAAATATTCATGTGCTTACTTATAGCTGCATCTGGATCTTCTCTCAAGTGGCTGGTCATAAAACTAGAAAATGAAATTAAAATGCAAACATTTTTAAAGACTAATTTCCTTTGTAATCAAAAGTAGTTTTATTTTATCCTAAAATGCCTGATGAATCATTGTTTTCAAGAACTATAACCATTTAACATATGAATAACTCATAATACTGTAATTTTATTCTTTAAAATCTCTCTAGTACATATTTTAGAAAATTTTTCCCAAGTTAATTATACAATTTAGAAATTATGGGAATTACAGAAGAACTTCAAAACTGTTAAGCTCCACAAATGTAGGTTGTTAGTTTGCAGCTATTAAATTTTTGGTGCTAATGACACTTCCGTTTCTGTTCAAAGATTTAATTCTAGGATTATACTTTTTAAATAATGAAGACCTTCCCCAATCCCAACATTTTCTTACTCCTGTTATTGTTTTTTATAATTACATTTAAATTCAGATTAAACAACCCTTGATTAAACTGGGAAAGATACAAGTTTAAGTAAGATGTATGGAATAAAGCATCCCTAATGTTTTCTTTCTCATGACCTGAATCCCCCATCTACTTCTCACTCAAGGGGTTCCATGGGAATGAGTTGATGATATCAAGGTTGAATTGGCCTACACTGGCAGCATTGGCTGAATTTTTAAGATCGAGTACCCCAACTGCAACTTCAAGCTGCCTGTGAGCCCTGCCCCATTGCCCCAAGTAGTGGAAGGAGGAAGTGCTTGCATAAGGCAACTGGACAGAGGGCCAGGGCATGTAAAAAATGTCCTTCATTGTTGTGAGGAAGGGGAATAGAGTAGCACCCGCTATACCACCCCAGCACCTGTTTCATGACTTTGCCAACACAGACCTGCAAGAATCATCTTATGGAGTATGTTCCTAGTTGCCATTTTTGGTTCCTGTTAAGCATGTGGGAGCTTTGAGACCTACTTCCTACCATTTATAATTTCAAGGTAAAGAGGTTTGGACTTTGAAGTGAAATGATCCCTTTATTGACTACAGAGCCAGAAGAACACATCTGATGTGTAAAGGGATCCTCCATGCCCTCGGCCTCTCTTCATTTCTGGTAGTGAATCATGCTTCACATCCCCCTTCCTAAAAGGATTTGGGGTGGTTTGGTTTGCCTTGATTGCTCTTCTTACCTTTATGTGGCTATAAGTTGTTTGTTCTCCCTTTTCAGAGATACAAATCATGGGGTGATATCAGTCTTGACTTGTGTGTAAATTGAATTTAAGTGAGGCAAAGTTGCACAAAGTCATCTGTCTCACTCTCTCTTCCAGTAGTACCAAGACAAAGTTTTAGAATGGCTAAAGATGGCCTGGAGGGCAGTCAGTGGATGACTGGCATCCTCAACATCTGGCCAAGTTCTAAGCACTCAACAGTACCTGCTTTCAGCCATCTTCAGGGCTATTGGAATAAATTGTTCTTATCTACCCATACCACGAGAGAATGTCTTTAAATCCTTGAGTAGATATCCCCCCCAACTCACTGATGATTTTCAGGTCTGTCAGTTACCTTCAACTTGGTTTAGCCCATCTACAGAGAGTTTTACTGGAATGTGGCCACTGAGCATACTATAACTTCTTGGAGTCGCAGATGAGAGTTGTGTGAAAGGCAGACACCAAAGGTGGATGAACAGCCCTGAAAAGGGCAAGCCATCACCCTAGGAGTGCTACTCCTCCCATAACAGCCCTTACAGCCCTGGCTGCGAGTACTTGGCATTTGAGGCACATGTCCTACCTGGGCAAGTCTGAACCTGCATTTGGTTTTGCTTATTTTGTCTTTGGCTTTTCATTATCTTAACTGAACAAATGTCTAACCTGAAATAGATGAAGCCAGACTTGGAGGCAACTTTGTGAATTTGAGAAGTCTCTAGGTCTTAGGTTTCATTAGATCACAACTATAAATGGGAGTAAGTGGGGAGATCCCAGCAACTATTCTAGTGCTTTTGAACTAGAAATTCCCCAATATTATACAGGTCATTTGGAGAACTCAGAAACCATTTCCCTGGTTCCAGTCAATACATTTCTGTTCACTGTTCTATCGCTGGCTTCAGTGTCTGGTCCTGTTCCTCAACTCTTTCCTGGCTGCTCATCAGTGGGGCTCCTGACAACTCAGTCATCCTTAGAGGAGCTAATAACATTCAAATACAGGGGCATCTGGGTGGCTCAGTGGATTGAGAGCCAGGCCCAGAGATGGGAGGTCCTGGGTTCAAATCTGGCCTCAGACACTTCCTAACTGTGAGTCAAACAAAAGCATAATAATACAAAGGCGCAGGAGATGAATATATAAACAGAGAGGTGAGAAGAGAATACAGTATAGTTGTAAGAGCCCTAGATTTGGGGTTAAAACAAGAAAATTCAACCTTGCCTTTGATACTTAAGTCACTTAACCTCCATTGCCTAGCCCATACTACTCTTCTGCCTTAGAACCAATACATAGTATTGATTCTAAGACGGAAGGTAAGGGTTAAAAAAAAACAAAACCAACCATCCAAATGCATCCTAACTTTGTAAGGAAATCACAATAAAATATAACACAACATAAACATTAATTAAACATGGATTGTGTACATAATACTGACATATTGGGGAGATAGAATGCTTAGGTATGTAAGAAACCATTTCTTACCTTCAAAGAGCTACAATTTGAATCTTTTACACAAATGAATATGATACAAAGTAAAATGTATTAAATGTATATGAAAGGTACAAATGAAGTGCTCCAAGAGTTCAAAGTTAGGAAAAATCATTTCCTTTTGGGGAGATTATGAAGGTTTTATAGAGGATATGGCTTTTAACTTGGTTGGGTAAAATTTAAACAGATGTAGATATTTTGGTTGAGTATCTGAGGAATGAAGAGTGCCATAAAAAAAAGAAAAGCATAATAATACAAAGGCGCAGGAGATGAATATATACACAGAGAGGTGAGAAGAAAATACAGTGTCGTTGTAAGAGCCCTAGATTTGGGGTTAAGACAAGAAAATTCAACCTTGCCTTTGATACTTACTTGATGTGTGATCATCTGAGCCTCATTCACCTCAATTGCAAAATGAGAATAATCATAATTGTACTGCATATCTCAGAGGGCTGTTTTGAGGTAAGTACCTCAAACCTTAGAATGAGGGGGAATTATTATTTATCCTGTTTGACTCAGTTATAGGAAATATGAAAGGGAGGATCATAAGATAAAGCTGAAAGGATAAGTTGGAGCCAGGTTGTAAGAGGCTTGAATATAAGGCAAAACAGCTTGGAAATACTTTCAATAATAATAATAATAATAATAATAATAGCAGGTATTTATATGGTTCTTTAAGATTTACAAAATATCTTACACCTGCTTCGTTATTTGATCTTCATAACAACATTGAGAAGTAGGTGCTATTATTATCCCTATTTTACCGTTGAGAAAACTGAGGCAAACAGAGGTTAAGTGACTTGCTTAAGAGGTTAAGGGTTACTTAGCTAGTAAGGATCTGAAGTCAGATTTGAATTCAGTTCATCCTGACTTAAAGTCCAGCACTCTACGTACTCCATCACCTAAATCACTATATCACTCAATATCATTGCTGTATTAATTGAACTACCACTACGCTATTGTCATGAAACTTTAAAAGACACTTGGCTAAGAACAGAATTCATCTTTTTTCCCCTCCATTTTTATTGTCATGTAAAACACTTCCATATTGGTCACTGTTATAAGAGCACACTCATACAAAATCAAAATCCCCAAATAAAAACAAAGATACACTGAAGTGAAAGACCAACAGTTCTTTCTTTGGAGGTGGATACCATTCCCCATCATAAGTCTTTCAAGACTCTCCCAGATCATCGCATTGCTGAGAGTAGCCAGGTTTTCACAGATAATCATGGTCCAATATTCCTGTTATTGTGTACAATGGGGGATTCTGGGAAGACAGTGGCTTAGGTGGAGCAAATCTTAAAACCTCCGCACCCTTACACACCGAGATAAAAAACAATGCACCTCGAGAAGAAAGAGGACCAAATCTAATAATGGGATAGAGCAGGGGGAGCCCTACTGCAGCACAAGTAAAGAGGTATGCCCCCCAAAAAAAGGCTTCAATTCATGAACTGTCGGGTCTGAGGGTGTAAAAGGGGACTCCCAGAATGCCTCCCTCATGTGCTGAACACTAATCCCAATACTATACAAATTATTTGATATAATAAGCAAAGAAGGAGTCCTACCAAATTCCTTTTATGACACAAATATGGTACTGATTCCAAAGCCAGGTAGATCAAAAACAGAGAAAGAAAATTACAGACCAATCTCCTTAATGAACATAGATGCAAAAATTTTAAATAGAGTACTAGCAAAAAGACTCCAGCAAGTGATCAAGAGGGTTATCCATCATAATCAGGTGGGATTTATACCAGGAATGCAAGGATAGTTCAACATTAGGAAAACCATTCACATAATTGACCAAATCAACAAGCTAACAAACAAAAATCACATGATTATCTCAATAGATGCTGAAAAAGCCTTTGACAAAATATAGCACTTATTCCTACTGAAAACACTAGAAAGTATAGGAATAGAAGGACCTTTCCTAAAAATAATAAGCAATATATATCTTAAACCATCATCAAGCATCATATGCAATGGGGATAAATTAGAAGGCTTTCCAATAAGATCAGGTGTGAAACAAGGATGCCCATTATCACCTCTATTAATTAACATTATACTAGAAACACTAGCAGTAGCAATTAGAGAAGAAAAAGAAATTGAAGGTATTAAAACAGGCAATGAGGAAACTAAGCTATCACTCTTTGCAGATCATATGATGGTCTACTTAAAAGATCCTAGAGAATCAACTAAAAAGCTAGTGGAAATAATCAACAACTTTAGCAAAGTTGCAGGATACAAAATAAATGCACATAAAGCATCAGCATTTCTATATATTTCCAACACATCACAGCAGCAAGAGGTAAAAAGAGAAAAACCATTTAAAATCACCCTAGAAATATAAAATACTTCGGAATCTACCTACCAAAACAAACACAGGAATTATACAAACACAACTACAAAATACTTTCCAAACAACTAAAACTAGATTTAAACAATTGGAAAAACATTGACTGTTTATGGGTTGGATGAGCTAACATAATAAAAATGACCATTCTACCCAAATTAATTTACTTATTTAGTGCAACACCTATCAAACTGCCAAAAAACTTTTTTACTGAATTAGAAAAAACTATAACAAAGTTCATTTGGAAGAACAAAAGATCAAAAATATCAAGGGAAATAATGAAAAAAATGTGAAGGAAGGTGACCTAGCAGTACCAGATATTAAGCCATACTATAAAGCAGCGACCATCAAAACAATATGGTACTGGCTAAGAGACAGAAGGGAGGATCAGTGGAATAGACTGGGGTAAGTGACGTCAGCAAAACAGTGTTTGATAACTCCAAAGAGCCCAACTTTTGGGACAAAAATCCACTCTGTGACAAAAACTGTTGGGAAAATTGGAAAACAATATGGGAGAAATTAGGTTTAGATCAACATCTCACACCCTACACCAAGATAAATTCAGAATGGGTGAAAGACTTGAATATAAAGAAGGAAACTGTAAGTAAATTAAGTGAACACAGAGTAACATACCTGTCAGATCTCTGGGAAAGGAAAGATTTTAAAACCAAGCAAGAGTTAGAAAAAATTACAAAATGTAAAATAAATAATTTTGATTACATTAAATTAAAAAGGTTTTGTACAAACAAAAACAATACAACCAAAATTAGAAGGGAAATAAGAAACTGGGAAAAAACCTTTATAACAAAAAATTCTGATGGAGGTCTAATTACTCAAAAATACAAGGAACTAAATCAATTGTATAAAAAATCAAGCCATTCCCTAATTGATAAATGGGCAAGGGACATGAATAGGCAATTTTCAGATAAAGAAATGAAAAGCATCAATAAGCACACGAGAAAGTGTTCTAAATCTCTAATAATTAGAGAAATGCAAGTCAAAACAACTCTGAGGTATCACCTCACACCTAGCAGATTGGCTAAAATGATAGCAGGGGAGAGCAATGAATGCTGGAGGGGGTGTGGCAAAATTGGGACATTAATGCATTGCTGGTGGAGTTGTGAACTGATCCAACCATTCTGGATGGCAATTTGGAACTATGTTCAAAGAGTTATAAAAGATTGCCTGCCCTTTGATCCAGCCATACCATTGCTGGGTTTGTACCCCAAAGAGATCATAGATAAACAGACTTGTACAAAAATTTTATAGCCATGCTCTTTGTGGTGGCAAAAAACTGGAAAATGAAGGTATGTCCTTCAATTGGGGAATGGCTGAACAAGTTGTGGTATATGTTGGTGATGGAATACTACTGTGCTCAAAGGATTAATAAACTGGAGGAATTCCATGTGAACTGGAATGACCTCCAGGAATTGATACAGAGTGAAAGGAGCAGATCCAGAAGAACATTGTACACAGAGACTGATACACCGTGGTAAAATCAAATGTAATGGACTTCTGTACTAGCAGCAATGCAAAGACCCAGGACAATTCTGAGGGATTTATGGAAAAGAACGCTACCCACATTCAGAGGAAGAACTAAAGGGGAGGAAACACAGAAGAAAAACAACTGCTTGAACACATGGGTTGATGCAGACATGGTTGGGGATGTAGACCAGAAACGACCATACCAATGCAACTATCAATATGTAAATAAGTCTTGATTGATGACACGTATGGGGTGGGGGGAAGAGTTTGAGGGGGTGAAGGGGAAAGTAAAAACATGAATCATGTAACCATGGAAAATTTTTCTAAAAATAAAAAAAATTCTATAAAATATTGTGTACAATGTTCTTCCAGTTCTACTTTTGTCACTCTGCATCAGTTTCTACAAATCTTTTCAGCTTTTTCTGAAATTATCTTGCTTATCATTTCTTATAGTACAGTAGTATTCCATTACCAACATGTGCCACAATTTGTTCAACCATTTCCCAACTGTTAGGGATTCATCCTAATGAAAAAAGCAAATAAGGAGCTGGGTAGATCAGTAGATTAAGAGCCACGTCCAGAGATAGGAGATCCTGGGTTCAAATCTGGCCTCAGATATTTCCTAGCCATGTGACCTTGAGCAAATCACTTCACTCCCGTTGCCTAGCCCTTATTGCTCTTCTTTCTTGGAAACGATACACATTATTGATTCTAAGGCAAAAAGTAAAGGCTTACAAAAACTGCAAATAAGTATTCAGAATAATATTATAAGCATAATATTAATAATCCTAGCTGAAACCTGTAGTTCTTTTGCATTCATCTCATCTTATAATCACAACTCTCCAAGACAGATGGTAAAAAAATTATCCCGTTTTATAGTTGAAGATACTGGTCTGGCCATGTTATTCTCCTACACAAAACTGTTACTTGCCCTCTACAATATTTAGGACAAAAAGCAAATTCCTGAGCTTGACATTTAAAGACCCTTCATAGAATAGGATACATCCTTTTGTTTTAGGCTTCGTTTCACATTATTCCCCTTAATGCCCTCTTAAGAGTAGCCTAACTGGGGATTCCTTGAAGTGACTATACCACCTCCTACTTAATGTACTCATTCTTCAAATCTGCTCTCAAGGAGCTCACACTCTAATGAAGGAAGCTAACATATATAGAGGGTATAGCTGCAGGGCAGATGGAAAGTCCTGGTAACCTTTAGAGTGTAGCATTGGCACCTTGTTGAGAGGAAAAAAGAAAATCTGAGATTAAATTTCAGTGACTAGGACTATTCCTAAAATGAGTTGGTGGGTTTGGATCTTCCCTCTTAGTTTCTCCTAGAAGAAAGGCTTCAGAGATGAGGGGTCTCCTTATAATGAAATAAATGACTTGGGACAATTGTCTTTGTGTGAGAAGGGCCACTACTTTGTTCTGGCTTATAAAACTAGAAAAAAAATAGCAAGCTTTTTTGTCTTTTCCCCCCTCCTGTGCCTTTTTTTAGAATAGAGATCCAAAATTAGCAGCTTCAAGGGTTATCTCTGCTTGTTTGGGGCAGAAAAACACATGTGTTCTAGTGGGATAGTCTCTAGGCAATATTATAATTGAGGCTCGTATTACTGACCAAGGTAACTCAGAGATATGCTATAAAAAAGTCATAAAGGGGCACCTGGGTAGCTCAGTGGATTGAGAGTCAGGCCTAAAGACTAGAGGTCCTAGGTTCAAATCCGGCCTCAGACACTTCCCAGTTGTGTGACTCTGGGCAAGTCACTTGACCCCCATTGCCCACCCTTACCACTCTTCCACCTATGAGCCAATACACAGAA
The DNA here is from genome assembly GCF_016433145.1 of Gracilinanus agilis. Taxonomy (NCBI): domain Eukaryota; kingdom Metazoa; phylum Chordata; class Mammalia; order Didelphimorphia; family Didelphidae; genus Gracilinanus; species Gracilinanus agilis. The sequence goes on along the minus strand of NC_058133.1, from coordinate 394,497,909 downwards.
GTTAAGGATTTAAAAAAAAAAAGAAAAAAAGTCATAAAAGCAAAAGTATAAGACTCTAAGATCAATTAAAATCTTAAAAGTATGCTCCAAATCCCATAAAATGGATATAAGCATATATATTTATGTATATACATTAACTAATAAGTCTCTTCTATACTACAAAGTATTCATGTTGCACATAAAAATATAACTTAACTATCTTAAATGTAGCTATCCCAAATTAGCAAGCTAGCATAATAAACATTAATTAAACATTTTATTAACAATCATTTTCTCTGCATTAGCATTTAGAAGGCTCTTTTGGGATAATGTGAATGGCCCATATTTCTTTAAAAAGCTGTCTAGAGAATTTCTTCTTCCAACAAATTGGAAGCCAAGATAACTCCTTCTAATCATCTTCCTATTCTTATCACCTTGGACTTCTGTTAGTCCATTACCACCACCACCATCATCATCATTATCATCATTGCCTTAATTTATCTTACTAGGGTCCTAACAATAATTTTGTGAAGTAGTATTGGAGATATGAGGGTTAATGTTCAGTTTAAAGATTTGGGGAGTTGGTGCTGAATATAGACTTCATGTTCATTGGATTCTATCTTTTCTTTGCAAAGAAAGGGAAGCAGAGAGCAATCCTGGATTACTTGGGATCTAAAACACTTGAATTTGAGCTCCAACTCAAAAATTTTCCTAGCTATATGAATCCTGGGCAGCTCACTTCCCTTCTGTAGGCTTTATCAAAGTTTTATAAGTCAATATGAAGGTATGGTTTGTCTCACAATAGTTATGTTCCAAGTTACTCATTTCATGAAGGACTCAGTGACCTCCAAGGTCTCTTCCTATTTTTTATGTATGATTCTACCTTCCTCCTCTCTGCACATAAATCCCATGTTTAATTGGTCCTTGAACCCTCAAACTATGGGTCCAGGTATGATTTTGACAGTACTGTTTCCTCATCTGAAAAATAGGGATATTAAAGCACTCATAGGATAATTGTGAAGATCAAATGAAATATTTTAAAGGACTTTGTAAAATCTTAAAGTGTTATATAAATGTTAATTATTGGGGCAATCTTATTGGCTTTCAATCCCATTCAGCATTTTGCTTGGGAACATTAGAATGTGACTTATGACTTGCCTGGAAGAGGGTTCTGAGTTCTACTACAAGTTTTCAAGCTAACAAGGCATCAAAAATAGAGCAGGTTTTATTTAACCCGACAAAAAAAAATTATAAAATATGCTTCTACTCAAACCTCTAAAGATTTAGGAAATTTTTTTTCTCTTTTCTATATGGCATCACTTAAATTACTCCCCTCCTCCCAATCTCTCTGGAAGTCCATATGACTAGAGAGCCATAACATGGGGTCCAGGCCAGGTTGTTTCTTGCTGCACTCTATGGTGTCAATCTTTTTTTTCTCTTTGCAACTTAGAACTAGTCTAAAATCTTCTCTTCAGATCTGACTGAACCTCTCTCAACTTTTTTTATTCCTCAATGCCAACTGTAACCTTGAATCTGTGAATTGACTTAATGCTATATTTTGTCCGAGTGTTTTAAATTTTTGTTTTTTTAGCATGAGGAGCATGCTCAGTCGTAATTTACTTTAAAAGTTTTTAGTTTCAAATGAGGTGGAGCTAAAAAAGCAAGATTTGTTCAATTAAAAACATCATAAATATCTTCACATTCAAAGTCCTATTCTATGTCAAATGTTATGAGGAAATTAGGATTTAAAGTAAGGAGCATAAGGTAGCAACTAATGTTAGTACTAATTTAACTAAGATTGATAATAATTTACGTAGTGTTGATAATAAATTAATTAGTGTTGCAAATAATTATGAGAAAAATGAAAATTGTGTTGTAAATAGTGTTGGAAATTCTAGTGATTGTGTTAATTATGGAGAATAATGGAAATGATACAAACCACCTCTTGGATTTCAGCAAATTTATTATAGATAGAACAAATGCCATATTGTGCTTTTTGAGAATTAAAGAGAAGACTCCTTGCAATAAAAGAGATTACAACCTAGCAAAGAAGATAGGACATTTGTTTAAACAATAGGAAATATATTATTTATAAGAATATTGTTTCTATGTTTTCTTTGGTTATTAGATAAGTATCATAAATTAAAGAACTTTCCTAAGGTTAACAAACCTTTATGATATTCTTTCATAGTTGTGATTGTAACATTTTGTTTGTTCAGTAAGAAATTATGTGAATTGATCTTGTTACAATAAAGAAAGGTAGAATAAGGGATTAAAATATTTTACTATGTTGCTTTGAGGCATGAAAATAAATATTAGACAAAAATCATTCTTGTTCATAATGATTCAGTATGTAAAAACAACTCTTGTACATCTCTTTTTTTGTTTCTGGTAGAATAGATTTGTCTAGGTCCCATGTTCTTGAGCTAGCAAGCACTGATAAGTTACTGACTAGAACAGTTCTTAACCTTTTTTTTGTGTCATGGACCCTTTTGACATCTATAGGCTGCTTCTCAGAATAACATTTTTATGTGAATAAAATTAAATTCAAGAGCTTACAATGGAAATCAATTAGTGTGAAGTAGAGTTATCAGAATAATTTTCCAACTAGTTAACAGGCCCAAAGTTAAGGTTTCCTGGATTAAAGAAAAGGATCCCTTGAGATTTTACAGAAGGTTTAAGAGCATCTTCCTTGAAAGTTAAAATAAGATGTACCGAGACCAGACCAGGCCAGGGCCGGGGCCAGGGTGCCTAAGGACTCTCTTTCGTGAAACAAACAGCCTGACTGGATCGGAAGGCGGACAATATGGCTCGTGGACAGCAGAAGATTCAGTCTCAGCAGAAAAATGCCAAAAAACAAGCTGGACAAAAAAAGAAACAAGGACATGATCAGAAGGCTGCTGCTAAGGCTGCCTTGATATATACCTGCACTGTCTGTAGGACACAAATGCCGGACCCTAAGACCTTCAAACAGCACTTTGAGAGCAAACATCCTAAGAATCCACTTCCTCCAGAATTGGCTGATGTTCAGGCATAAAGTTGTTTACAGGTGAATTCATGGCACCTATTGACTCTTCTACTATCTCAGATCTTAGGTAACAAACCTGCAGCTGCTTTTCTAACAAACTGTTGATCAGCAAAAATAAAGGGGCTACAGAAACTCATTTTTTATGCTGTTCCCTTTTGGGCTTCATGCAAAGACAATTCTGTGTAAATGTACAGTTGGGTCTTGATTTGGAAATTCTGAAAATCAGTCCATCCTTGTTATAAAATTTTTTTTACAATTGTAATTATATTGATGTTCATATTGTGTAAAATAACTCATTTAATAAAGTAGTACTTTGATTTTACAACAACAACAAAAAAAATAAGATGTATCCCCTCAGTCTGACTAGTATACACTTGCCAAAGAACTGACTTATTCATGTTGGTTATCTCAAAAGGAGGAGGAAAAAGGAAGAGAAAAATAAAAAAAACATTTTCCTTCATCTCATTTTCTGATTGCTCAAGAGTTCAATTTGCTCATCTTTTTTTTTCTCCAGAAATAAAGATAGAAAATATTTTTACTTTTTTATCTAAGAAGTTTTGAGTTTAAATAAAATTCAACTTTAATATTGATATATTAACCACTAACCACCTATCCATAGTGCCTACTTGGTGCAAAGGATAAAGTGCTGGGCCTTGAGTCAGGATGACTCATCTTGATTTCAAATCTGCACTCACACACTTACTAGCTATGTGACACTTGGCAAGTAACTTATCCTTGTTTGTCTCAGTTTCTTCGTCTATAAAATGATCTGAAGAAAGAAATGGCACACTATTCCAGTATCTTTGCCAAGAAAATCCCAAATGGGTTTATAAAGACATAACTAAAAGGACCAAACTTCAACAAGTATTAACCACAACTTGTATTCTCCTTTGTAAGGTCCAAGAGCTATTCAGAACTTGGATGATAAGCACAGGAATAATTATTTTACCCTTTTGGTTCAAGATAAAATAAATCAAGAAAATTAGAAACATAGCATCTGCCTTTGTTCCATGAAAATTTAGTGGGGTGAAATGTGAAAAGCCAGCAAGAAGCTCCAGGATTACAGAAAGCACTGTCTTTATAGTAGAAAGCTACATCACATTTGAAAGAAAAGCATAACCTTGCCCAAATCTGTATTAACTACAGTATCCATTGGAAAAGATACACCAAAAGAAAGGAAGGAAGAAAATAAAAACTTTATAAGTTTTAAATTAAAGTAGTTTTTGAATTTATTTGCTATTGGAAACAAATTGTTTCTCTGGGCATACAACTGATAGCCATTCATAATTTTTAAAAGAAGATTCTAAGTTAATAAAATATACAGGGGAAAAATTAGGACAGAAATGTAAGGGTAGGTGGGTAGAATCTGCAATACTACATCCTATAAAAAAAACAGATTCCATTTTGTCTTTCTGTTCCTTTTATGTAGAAAAATAAAAAAAAGAAAAAAATTATACTTTCATTATTGAAAGTTATGAAGTTTTCAGGGAAACCAGAATATGAAAAAAAGAAATGCAAAAACAATAAAAATATTTAAAAGGACAGGCATGGTTAAAAAGTGTAGTACTTATTATGACATTCAAAGTTAAATCTGATAAAAATGTAAAATAATGAACAATAAACAGAAGAAATGGAATCATTTGCCAAAACTAAATATATTTTAATACAAAAATGAAAGATCATGTCAAATAATAACTTTCAGGATATATGGATTTAGTTCAAGATCCACTTTTAGCATAAGGCCTTTCCTAGTCCCTTCAGCTGCTAGTGTCTTCCACTGAGATTACCTTTTATATATTCTGTACTTATTTTATATGAATCTGGTTATTTGCATGTTGTTTCCCCCTTTAGAATGTAAGTTCCTTGAGGGCAGGGACTGTGTTCATGCCTTTCTTTGAATCTCCAGAACTTAGTACAGTTCTTGGAACATCGTAAGCATTTAATATACATGTTTTTCCAAGATTACTTGGGTCAGCCTTTTAACCAAGAGCCACAATTGTTAACTCAAAATTAACCAAAGCAAAAAACAGTTTTTCTATAGCAAAGATATTTATTTTCGAGAGAGAGAGAGAGAGAGAGAGAATTCAAAGAACACACATATGGGGGCTTGGATCTTTAAGTCCTGGAGAGACTGGAGGTTATAGGTCTTTTTATAATGTTTCAAGAAAGAGGGGCAGGAGTCTTCTAAGATTGGGCAAAGTGAAAAAACTCCCCAGCACAGGAGCCATTGTCAACCCTCTGGAATATCTTCAGGCTGGGACTCAGATAAGATAATGGGAATGTGGAGGCACTTGATCTGGGCATGCTGACCTTTTCTTATGGTCAAAAACCATTACTAAGAATTGGTCACTACTTTCTCAGATAGATCCCCAAGTTCCAAAGCAATTATAAACATCAAAAAAGCCATGACAGATTTGTTAACCTCTGACGTTTGTTTAAAAAAAATTATCATTAAACTTGGATTTAATTATATGAATGTCTAAATAACTAAACTAGGGCTTTAAGAAGCATTTTCTTACAGTTCAGGGAGACTAGTTTCCACTTTTTCCTGTTATTTTCCATTTTTTTTTTTTGGTCCAGACCTGGGATTTATTTCATCAGTGTACTGGGATCTCTGTGAAGAGACTCCCTCTACCAAAGCAGATCAATCACTGTCCTGCTACCTACAAGGTTTGAAAATCAGAGGAGTAGGGTTTGAATTCTGGTTGTATAACTTGTATAAATTGTTCTATACTTATGTGATCTCATCCAAAAAATTAACATGCTGTTCTAAGTTCCCTTGCAGGTCTAAATACCATAATCTCTTTTACAATTACACTAAAAAGAGGCCAGATCTGATTCAGATGTGACTATAACACCTAGGTAAATGATTAAGTTGTTGTCATTCAGAATAAGGAACTCAAACTTTTCCTCTATGAATGTACAATAACATTTCTCTTTTTGAGGATACTTTCCACATTTTATTTACATTTTAAAACTAACTTTAGTCTCAGAATCACATATGCATAAACTTATTTCCTTTGTTTTTGTTTTTTCCCTTAAATTCATGGTTTATGAGAACAAAGACTGTAAACAAATATTTACCATGTTGGTTACATGTAACACACATGAGCTGCTTTAAAACAGAAATCTATCTTCCTCTCTCCTTTTTTATAAATACCAGTATCAAAACAATCCTTCACATATTTTTCATTCCTACTAGTAGTCAGTACCCAGATTTCTTCAGATAGTCTTAGAAAGTGTCCTGGGGGCACTGAGAGGTTAAGCAATTTTCCCAGGATCATACAGAGAGGGTATGGCAGAGGGAGGACCTGGTACTAGGTCTTTCTGACTCTGAAGATAGCTCTCCAGCCATTACACTGTGCTGTGTTTCTAATTAAGACAATTCATTAAATAATATAGGCAAGAGAACTGCAAAGTTCTGGTGCATAAATGGTAGTTTCTAATAATTATGGTAAAAAGATAAGATAGAGGGTAGCTAGGTGACTCAGTGGATTGAGAGTCAGGTCTAGAGATAGGAAGTCCTGGATTCAAATCTATTTACCCTTCCCCATCCCTTTAGGTGGACAGGTGATTGTCACATACACCAGAAAAAAATTGTAAAACCTTGTTAACCAGAATTGGTGAAAGGGACATATGCCTGAGGATTCTCAAGAACAAAGGAAATGCAAAAAAGTAGCAGACTGGATAGAATCTTTGACACAGACCCCAGACACATGAATACATAGTAAATCTCCCCAATATACAGGAATGAGGCCTTTCTACTCTAAGGCCTCGATATTTATTTATTTTTATTTACTTAGAATATTTTTCCATAGTTATATGATTCATGATTCCGCCCCCCCCTTTTCCTCCCCCTCCTGGAGCTGACAAGCAATTCCACTGGGTTATATAAGGCCTGGATATAAGAATTAATATAGTTTATGAAAAATAAATGATCATAATCAATGCCCAGCACTTTGTACATCTTGAGCATTTAATAAATGCCTTATTCATATTGAAAAATAGAAAAGATAAAATCACTTATCTAATTTTGAAAACTGGAATATAACTTATATTGTCAGACTTTGAGATTCCGTTTTGATACATTGCTTTATTTTTCCTTTTTCTTTTAAAACTGTTGTTATAAGGAATGTCTTTCTGGGTAGAACATAGTGGGGAGATATAGTTCGAAATAAATGTGACATAAACATGAAAGCTATCAATAACATTTTTGGAATAGATATGTGATTTTCTTGATAAAAGGAGTTCCAAATGAAGAAATTCCATCTACAAATATAGATTGGTACCTGCTCTGTAAAAAAAAAAAAAAAAAAGTCTTAGAGTTGCCTAGGGCACTGAGAGAAGATTAATGATTTACTCAAGATTGTATAGTGTAAAGGATAATTTAATTAAGCAATTTCAGTTTATATTCATTGCTTAATATCTATGTAAGCATAATCTTTGTACTAATCTTTATACTAGGTGACTATGGGCTATCAGGATGCCCAGTCAGGGTATGATAACCAAGGATGCCAAGGATGGCGAGTTGGAAGATCCAGATATAGAGACTTTTCAAAAGAATCTTTTAGGAGCTTTGAAAAGAAAGGATAAAAAGCAAAGATTTGAAGAGTAATTTCTTTTTTAAGATAAAGTATGAAAAATCTAAGGAAAGAAAAAGAGACTAGATAAGAGAAGGCAGAACTTTTTGTTGTTGTTGTTCTGGGCTATATCCCAGGAAAGAGAAAGCAAGTTTTAGGAATATTCTGAGAAAGTGCCAAACCAGGGTTTAGATGACTACAAGTAGAAAATTTTTCTCCTGGAATTTTTGAAATTTCAACAGCTCCAGAAGGACCTTATTTCCTCAAGTAACAAAGGAGCGGAAATAGTTCTAGATTCATTTAGGAAGAGAAATAAAAGTAAAATAAGAAATGGGACTGTTATAACGCATTGATTTATTGTATTATATTCTGTCAAGTCAGAGTAAGTTAATGAAACTATACATCTGTGATTTATCTAAACTGTTTGCAAGTTGTATTTTGTGATCCAAACATGTAAGAGGCAGCATCACATAATGGAAAGAACATTAGATTTGGAGTTAGGGGAGAATTGGGTTTTCATCCCAACTACAATACTTAGTAGATGAGTAACCATGAGGAGATGAGGAAACTGAGCCTCAGAGAAGCTAACTTATTTTCTGGAAGTCACAGAAAGTATCTGGATCAGGAATACCATTGTTACTTGCTAGGTCTCCTAAATAATAATTTAGTAATCTTCCTCACAACACCACCATTACCAAAGAATAGAAATTGCCTTAAACCACTGAAACCACATACATAGATATAGATATATTTATATAATATATAATGTTATATTAATATATGAGATAATTATAGTTAGAAATACCTACATATGACACAACTAGGTGGTTCAATGAAGAGTACTGATTATGGAGTCAGGAAGACCTGAGTTTAAATCCAGTCTCTGATATTTCCTAGCTGTGTGATTCTGGACAAGCCACTTAACCTCTATCTGTCTCCATTTCCTCAACTAATGGGAATAATAATAACGGAAATATGTCACAGGGTTGTTTTGAAGATTAACTGGGATAATACAGTATTTGTAAAGCACATAGAGCTGTAACTGGCATCTAGATGGGAGGAGATTAATAAATGCTTATTTCCTTCCTTTCTTTCTACCCTTTCTTCCTTTCCAGAATATTCCATCCAGTACCAACTTGCCAATTTTTCTCTTATTTCTGCTTTTTTCTTCATCTTCTTGTTTAAATCACCACCAGCTCTATGAACAGAATCATTTTCTTTTGGCTTTTGTGAATGAGGCATAGCCTACATTGTGTAATTGGCATTTTGCTTATTTTGTAGAATCTGGACTTTTGGCAAGATCAATAATGGATGTCTTCCCTTCATTCTTTCAACAACCTATTTCTAAGTGCCTACCAAAGGCAAAGCACTGTTAAAAGCAATGAATTCAACAAATATTGATCAAATGTCTACTATGTGCAAGGCACTGAGGTAGATTGTCAGATACAAAGTAAAAAAAAAATCCCTATTCTCAAAAATCACTGGGGGAGATGAGGCAGGAAAGGGGCAGCATGTACTCATAAGTAAATATAAATATATTTGGGACATATAGTATTATTGTTTTCTAATTAATTGGATTGTTTCCATAATGACTGAAACTCAAAGAGCATCAGTCACTGGGAGAAAATTTTCAGGACTCCATTTTCCTGGAAAATGTTTACTTCGGTTGTAGCAGCTGCATCATAAGGCAAGGAATCTGGTGATGGATGGGGAGTCTGCCGAGAGGTGGGAGGGCTAAAGGTGGTTAGCGTATAGTGGGACTGATCAGCAGAGATAGAGAAGCAAGCCACCAGTTGTTGTCAGATCAGGAAGACATAAAAGTAGGCTATGGAGTAGCAGTAGTTCCATTATAATCCTGAAGTACTGTAAACTATTTGGAAAGGTAGACTGGAGTCAACCCATGGATCACTAATTCAATTACTGTTTTCTAAAAATACAGTTTCAGCAAGAAGGGTCACTACTTCAGAGACTGGAACAAAAGAGGAGAGGGTATGCTATGGAAGTGGTGAGGTGTAAAGAAGGGAAGAAGAAGAAGATCATCATGAAAGGTATTACCTTTTTTCTCAGTAAAGTAGGAGGCAGGATCCTTAGTAGAGACTGAGTAGAAAGAGGACTTGAGAAGAAAGAAGGTTTAGAATTGCTAGTAAGAGTACAACATTTAGTCAATAAAGGAAAATTAAGAGGATTTATATGTATCTAAGAGGCCCCAGATGAGATCCAGTAATATTTATCTTTAGTGAGTTAAGATGGCACAACTGATTTTCTTTAGTCATGTTCATCAATGTGGAAAGATTTCCAAAAAAGATAGTTTATGGGGATAACATAGGGTTCATTGGATCAAATGGACCATATATGTAAAGCTGGAAGTGGCTTTAAAGTTCATCTAGTCCAACCATTATCATTTTACAGAGAAGGAAACTGAGGTCAAAGAAGTTAAGTGACTTTCCCAAGCAGAGCAGATTCAAACCTAGGTCTTTTCTTTCTAAACCTAGTGTTCTTTGTAGTATATCCAAGGCCAAAGTGGCTACAGGGCAAAGAAACAAGGGATTTATGGACAGAAGACAGGGTATGGTTGAACTGATCAACTCTAGGATCAAGACCTTGAATGGAGGAAATCAAGGTCAAAGCAGAGGTGGACACAGGGAATGGAACCATCTAGTAAGGAATAAGGAGGACCTGGGTTCAAATCTGACCTCAGACACTTGTTAGCTCTGTGTCCCTGGGCAAGTCACTTAATCCCAATTACCTAGCCCTTGCCACTGTTCTCTCTTAGAACTGATACTAAGATAGAAGGTAAGGGGAAGGTGAAGTAAGAGGAAGAGGAGGAGAAGGAGAAGTAGAGGGATGGAGAACAATAAAAATGACTAATATAGATTTAGGAATAAGGCAAAGGGAGACATGAAAGGATAGGGATTTGTGATCAGAAAATGTTGAAGGAAAGAAATGAGAGAGTTTCACAGTTCTGGATGTGTAAACATCTTAACAACCTCCTTTTCAATTTCCCAGGATATGTTAAGAAACAATATTATTGTGGTCTAAAAGCCCCTTTTAAGGTGCTCTGCACCCCCAACTGAGAGAGGTAGATTGGGTCAAAGACAAAAGAATAATCTTAATCTAGACAAGGTTATAGTCTCTTTATTGTCCCATTTCCATGTGATTGGTCCCATGACACACTAGTTATTGATCATAGGAAGAAAACAAACATTTATCAAATCCCTACTTTGTAGGGGGCAGCTGGGTAGCTCAGTGGATTGAGAGCCAGGCCTAGAGACAGGAGGTCCTAGGTTCAAATCCGACCTCAGACACTTCCCAGCTGTGTGACCCTGAGCAAGTCACTTGTCCCCCATTGCCTACCCTTACCAATCTTCCACCTATAAGTCAATACACAGAAGTTAAGGGTTTAAAATTAAAAAAAAAAAAATCCCTACTTTGTGCCAAGTGCTTTACAACTTATCTCTTGATTCTTTTTCCTTGAATTAATTTTCTTGATTCTCACCACAACTCTAGGAGGTAGGTACAATTTTTATCTCTATTTTTTACAGTTGAAGAAACTGAGGTTAAGAAAAATGATCAGGGTCACCTAGCTAGTATATGTTAGAGGGTGGTTTGGAACTCAGATCTTCCTGACTCCAAGCCCAGGACTCTGTCCACTGTACTACCTAACTGCTTCTATCAATCTTTTTAGTTCTTGAGGGAAGTGGTCAAGAAGGAATTGAAATATTCTATTCTAGAATGTAGATCCAAATGGAAACTCTCGCCCATCCTCCACTCAGTTTTCAAATTGACCTCTCTAAAGCAAATATCTGACAACACCCTTTTCCACACCCACCATTCAATAAATGCCAGGTGTTGCCTATTAGCTCCAAGGTAAAGTATAAAACCCTGTGTGGTTTTTAAAGTCCTCCATAACCAGGTCTCTTCCTGCTTTTCCAGTTCCTTTATACCTTATTCCCCTTCAAGGACTCTGCAGTCCAGTGACTCTGACCTTCTTGTTTCTGAAACACAATACTCCCATCTCTTTCCATGAATTTTCATAGTCTAAATTGCTTTCCTTCTTCATAGGTTCCCTGTCTTCCTTTAAGTTTCAGCTAAAATCTCACCTTTCATAACTGCCCCCTCCCCTCCTTAATGCCACAGAATATCTCCAATTTATCCTGTAAATTTCTTTCTTTCTTCCTTTCTTTCTTCCTTCCTTCCTTCCTTTCTTTCTTTCTTTCCTTCCTTCCTTCCTTCCTTCCTTCCTTCCTTCCTTCCTTCCTTCCTTCCTTCCTTCGAA
>NC_058133.1:394473175-394485709 GCF_016433145.1 Gracilinanus agilis | reverse complement strand
TCTTTCTCTCTTTCTTTCTTTCTCTCTCTCTTTCTCTCTCTCTTTCTTTCTTTCTTTCTTTCTTTCTTTCTTTCTTTCTTTCTTTCTCTTTCAAGATTATTTGCATATTTTCTCTCCCATGAAACTATGAGTTCCTAATGAGTTAGGCATTGTTTTTTGGTTTATTTGTATCAATAGTGCTTAGAACAAGGCTTGGTATGTAAGTTAGCAACAAATGCTTGTTGACTTAAAATTTTTTAAAAAATAAAAACAGCATGAATAATTTTGTTGCATTAAATAGTAAGTTTTTCTGTTTTTTGAAAAAAAATTTTTTTCAGACAGCAAAAAATATACCTTCTCATTTACAAAAATATATAGACTAGCAAAACATATTTCCCCATTGGTCATGTTGAAATAAATATGCATATCATTCTGTACTCTAGCTCTTTATTAGAAGATCTATAGTATATTGCATCATTAGTTCTCTAGAATCATGGTTTGTTATTATATTGATCAAATTCCTTATTCTTTCAAAGTTGTTTGTCTTTACTATATTCTGGTCATTATATTAATTGTCCATCTGATTTTGTCCACTTCACTCTGTATCAGGTCATACAAATCTTTCTAGATTTCTCTGGAGCAATCCCTTTTATCATTTCTTATGGAACAATAGTATTCTATCGGCTATATATCATAATTTGCTTAGCCATTCCCCAATTTATGGGGCTTCCCCTCAGATTCCCATTTTTAGCAACCTTAAAAAGGAGCTTTAAATATTTTTGTACATTCTCGGAATTTGTTTTGCTCAGGACTAATTGCTCTCTTAATCTACCTTCTCTCCAATTCCCCCCCCCCTTTTTTTTCTTCTTTCCCTTTGAATTCTCTGTTCAATGAAATATATTTCTGTACCCAACTCTGTGTGTCTATTCTTCCCTTTTTTGAACAAATCAGATGAGAATGAGGTTTAAGTGTCACTCATTCCCCCAAATAACCTTTCCTCCTTATTTGCAAAAATGTGTACTTATATACTGTGATTACTTGAGGTAATTTCCCCTAATCTGCCTTTCCCTTCTACTGCCCACCCCACAATATTCATCTATACTTCCCTTTTGTTCTTTTAAGATCCTTAAGACATATCACAATCACTCAATAGACTTCATCTATGATGATGGGGTTCTGAGGGATACATGTATCATCTCCCTAGATTAGAATGAAAGCAGTTGATCTTTATTTGGTCCTTTATCATGATTCAGTTGTGTTTATCTTTTTATATTTATCTTAGCTCCCTTGGGTGTTACTTCAAAGTTCCTATTCAGTTGGCCTTTTTATCAGGAATGATTGGATGTCCTCTATTTTATCAAAGATCCATTTTCCTCCCTGTAGCAATATATTCGGTTTTTCTGGTCAAGTTATTCTTGGCTGTAAATCCATATCCTTGCCTTCTTGAATATAATATTCCAAGTTCTCTCCTCCCACACACACAGACCAGAGTGAGTAGGAAGGGGTAGGTACTCCTTACTCTCACCCCTCCCACCAAGAAGTTGGAAATAAGTTGGAAATGGAGGCAGGACTGATGTCTTCTGGCAAGGCTCAACAAGGCAAATCTCTAATGATGTTCACTTTCTCAATTTATATTCCCCACAGGTTTGACTGAGGGACAATAGGAGAAGATTGATGTCTTGTAGTTATCAGGGACAGATGATTCTAACTTGTATGGGCCAGACAGCGGAAGGAAACTTAGCTGAAGTTGGATGTAAGAATCCCCAGAATAATAAACAGGCGCTGCTCCCAAAAGATGAAGTTTTTACTGATAAAAGAGGAAGGGAAGGCAGGGAAGGGGTTTCAAGGATTTGGATAAGATCTGGGAAGCCCTGAACTGTTAGGTAGAAACTGCCCCTTCCCCCCCAGGAGGGACTTTTAGCTAGCTTGCCCTCAAACCTGTAATTATCACTTCTAATATCTAAAATAACTAAATAATAATTGTGCTGTTGCTAGAAAGGTCTAGTTCAGCTAAATAAACAAACCACTGAGCAGAACCAAAATGGTTCTTGCCCCAGATGGCCTCCAAAGCAATCCCAAAACTGGGAACAGCAAGCAGCATGACCTGCTCACTTCAACCCCCAGGAATCAACTGTTTAACAGCTTTCAAACTCTTCCCTCACCCAGAATTGGCTTGGCATCCACGGGATTAACTCAAGTTACTAGCTGTTTGACTTTGACTTGGCTAGCTTTGTAATATTAGTAGATCTTCGGTAGTGATCTTCTTGATGATGTTATAAAACAGTGGTTCCCAAACTTTTTTGGGCTACCGCCCCCTTTCCAGAAAAAAATATTACTTACCCTGGAAATTACTTACCCTGGAAATTAATTTTTTTAAAAATTTAATAGCTAATAGGAAAGATATATGTATTAATGTTTCTACCTTTTTTGTAAATAGTAAAGAAAGATGTAAATTAGAAACATTGAACTTTGAACTCATGAAACTATTTATTGAACTCAGAATAAAATGTAATACAAAAAAAGTTAAAGCATTTGAAATCATTTTAATGAGAAGGATGAACCTGGTGTGTTGCTACTCATTTAGTAATCCTCAGCTCTATTTTCATCAGCAGTAATCTTAAATTACTGTGATTGACTATTTGCAATTGGTTTCTTTTTTTTTTTTGTTAATAAATTGGTTTCTGCACTGAATCCATGTACCAAAATGCACCTGTGGCTATCACTGCTCTCCTGGATTGCTGCAGCACCCACCAGGGGGCGGTGGCGCCCCTTTGGGAATCACTGTTATAAAATGATCTGGGTGATGATAGTAGATTAAGCCATTCCACAATTAATAAATGGGCAAGGGACACGAATAGGCAATTTTCAGATAAAGAAATAAAAAGTATCAATAAGCACATGAGAAAGAGTTCTAAATCTCTAATAATTAAAGAAATGATGAATGAACCTGAGTAACTGTCCCTATAGTATAATAGCTAACCTTGGCTTATGAAGCAGTTTCTGAGTTTGGAGAGCTTTCCCTTTCCACCCTTCACCTCCCACCTTAACTCACAACTGAGCCACTTGGCTTAGGGCTCAGCTCCTATTTATAGAGGTGTCCTAACAGACTTTTCCAGTCTCATGCCAGCTCATGCCAGCGCTGGGAATTCCAAAATCTGAATGCCCAACTGACAACAGTTTGCCCAAAATGGCTTCCTGCAAAAACTATTTACCCTACACTCATGCATTGAGCATTGCCATTAGAGCAGTGTCCTTTTTCCCATGAGGAAGAATAAAGACTGTATCTTCTACTATCCACACTTTGACTCCAGGTTTGTAATTATAATTTGGGTAGGTAGTAATTTTATTTCATCTTACACATAGGTCTCCTTTAGGAGGTGATCAGTGAATTCTCTCAACTTCTGTTTTTTTCCTCTTGTTTGAGGATAACAGTGTAGCTTTCCGGGATGATAATGATGATTTCTTCTGAAATTGTGTCTGGGCTCTATTGTTTTTTATCATGGCTTTCATGTATTCTAATCATTCTTAGATTATCTCTCCTGGATATGTTTTCCAAATTAGTCATTTTTCAGTGAGATATTTTAGATTTTCTTCTATTTTTTCTTTTTTCATTTTGACTTTTTGTTTCTTGATATGGTTTCATTAGCTTGGATTTGTCCAATTTTTATTTTTAGGAAGTTTCTTTCTTCCTTGAGTTTTTGTATTCCCATTTTCATTTGACCAATCATACTCTTTAAAGAGTTTTCTTCTTCAGTGTTCTTTTTTTTTTTTTTTTTGTCTTTATTTCCATTTGGGTCATCATATTCCTTAAGAAGTTATTTTTTTCAAGGCATTTTTGAACCTCCCTTTCTTTTTATCCTATTCTAGTTTTTAGGGATTGGTTTCTTCAGTGAAATTTCCCCCAGCTATTGAGTTTTTCTGTTAATTTCCTTATTGTTTGTTTTTTTTCTATTTCAACTACTCTCTCTTCTTACCCCAGAGAAAAGTATTTCTTCAGCTTTTATTTGTTGTGAGGTGATTTTTTTTTAATGTTTGTGGGGGTGGGGATTGAGATAGTGAAGCATCCTTTACTCTACCATCTTAGCTCCCAGCATACATCTCTACTCTTAAGAAAATGATGGAGAAAATGTTAATGATTAAATTTAAATGACTATCATGACTATCATATTATTATTTTTGGAGGGAGAAGAACTACTTGTTGAATCAGTATGTGTCTTAACTTTATTTTAGCTAATCCCATCTCTGATTCTCCCAAGGTTGGAACAAAGAACTCAAATGACTTAATCAACTATCAATAGGTCTTGCCTAGCTCCCAGAAACTGGAGGACTGAATTTGAAAGAGGAAGATCAAATATGAAGACTCAGAGATCCACTCCCTGATACTCTAGCCACTCCTAAAGACAAAGGTTGAATTTCATTGCTAAGAAGATTTTATTTCTTTCCTAAAGACTTAGTTTAAAAAGATATGATGGCCTCTTAAGCATCTGTAATCATCTCTTCAAACACCTGTAGAGTTAAAATTGATTTTGGTCAAATTAAGAATTATAAAAAGATCCCCCTTTATAAAAATTAACTCAAGTCTCAAGGCTGTTAGAAGCTTTATTATAGCAAGGTAGAGATAGTAAAGGAGGAAATGTAGGAAGGAGATAGAGAATATTGCCTAGCTAAATACCCTATAATTTCCAATACAGGGGAATCCAGCTCAACTCAAACTAAGGCTCTCTCAGGTCCCAATCTCCAACCAGGAATCATGGTAGTCGCTTCAGAATCTCCAATGAAGAATGAAATCCAATACAGAGACACCAAAGCAGCAGAATCCCTCCAATGCCACGGTCTCCAACACAGACTGAACCCAACACCTAATGCCTACTCTGCTCTCAGGTCTCACCTTTTATAAACCCTTTTCCCACTTCACTTCCTATCTCTCTGGTTTCTACTTCTTTTCACTGTGGGCTGGTCTATCACATCTCAGGAACCAATCATAGTTTCTTTATTTGCCAGGCACTTCCTTGAACCTCAAAACACGTCCTCTGTCTTGGTGCAGATTCTTATCTATTCCACAGGGATTGTTGGTCTCCTTTACCTTATGCTTCTTGGTACTGTACAGTGGCTCTTTTGTGATCCCTTTGTAGGAGTCCAGGCTTATTAATCTTGATATTATTTTAGGAGTAATCAAAAAGCTGACTGTTATGATTGGTTTCTGTAACCTTGAGTTAAATTGAACCTTAACCATGTCAAATTCCTAGCCCTTCCTTGAGGCTACACTCCTGAAGATTGGCCAGTTATCTCAGTTTACTTGTTTTACAAATAATAATCAATTAACATATGTATCAAACAAGCTTATATGCCTTAGGTCATGTGTACTCTTGATTTGGGGTGTTAACTGTGTCTATTGTCTTAGGATCTGGCAGTTTGTGTCTTGTGGTGATTACCTAATTTGTCAGACCACCTTTGTCCCTCCCCCCCTTCCTTTTTGTATCCCCAATAAAAATGAGTATGGCTGAAGAGAGAAAGCTTTATTCCACTGAAGCTCTTGACCACCAAACATCTATCCCATTTAGAGCCTAATTGCTGTAAGGTCTACCCTTTGCTACAATTCTTGTGCCTCTGAGTCTTTCTTCTTTTGTTGTGTTCCCTCTCTTTCTCTGTTCCATTCACCCATTTTCCCTGGGTTTCTAACTTTCCTTCTCAAATGTCCACCCAGGAATATACTAATTTGTGATTGCCTGCAGCCACAACAACCTTTTTATGGAATCAGACACAATTATTAGTAAAAGTCTCATAGTATTTAACAATAGCAGGTTTCCATAGTCTGAAGCTTTGGGGTATATATAGGTATTAGGGCTAATAGATATTGTAAACTTTCGGACCCTAACACTTATCCTTCAAAATCAAAAAAACATTAATACTAATTGCATGTACTTCAAGTACAAAAAATAATAAGAAAAAAATTCAAATGTCCTATTGCAAATAAAAAGAAAAGCAATAATAAAAAATTCAGGAATTCAATGTGTCAGCCAAAAGAGTGTCTAACTTGTCTATGAACTTTTATAATGGTATTATCTTTATTCTAGTCATAGGTGGAGGGCACAAATGAAGACAATTGCATGTGACAGGATACAGTTATCAGTGTCAATAGTAGGTACCCATTTTACATGTGAGCAATGAATCCAAGAGTCCTTTTCTCCAATTTTGATAGCTGTTGTAGTAGTTAACTATACTTGAAACCAACCTTCCCAGGCAGGCAAATTCCTCCAGTGTGCTGGAAGTTCTTTATGCACACTTTGTCTCCTGGGTATTGGTCATGGAGTGAGAAGTCTGGAGGTCCTGCTTGCATCTCAGCTCCAGATTCATGAAGTTCTTGCAATCTGATCTGTAAGTCCTATTCAAAGCAATAGATGTGTCCCCTACAGTGATGATGTGTTTGTAGGAGAAAAAGGCTTAGCCTGTATGGGGGGGAATGTCCAACAAGCATCTCAAATTGTGAGATGTACAGATTTCCCCTGGGCCTGCTTTGAAGATAAAATAAAACTGGGGGAGAACCTGTGAAAGAGAATTTTTTGTTCTCTTTGTTTACATTGAATTAATCAACCCAAAACTTAAAAACACCTCTACTTAACACTAAGTAAGGGAATTCACAGTCACTTACTTGGAGAGCTCTACCCTTTTAACTCAGGGAGAAACTTGTGAATCCTATGTTCAGAGTTGACACTTTCAGAGGCCTTTTATAAGAGTTGACACCTTCAGAGGATGAGATGTGTGAATCCCACAGACATTGCCTCCTGGGCAATGCTAGACAATTTGGAAACTATGATTGGCCCCTGTGCAAATGGGAAGGGACAATAAGTCACCATAAAAGCAAGCCCTGAACTCCCTCAGAGCAGATTGTCTTTGAGAAGATAGTCTGAAGAGATCATCTTCTGACTGGGGAGAATCTTTAAGGGAACTTTGCTGGAGACTGTGGCTTGGATCATTGGCTTGGAGATGGGCTTCAACTTGGACTCTAACTCGTGGACTACTTTGTTGGGTGAGTAAAAGACTAACTCCTTTCCTAGTTTCCTAAGAGACTAGCTTCCATCTTGGAAAAGGCCTCCTGGTTACTTACTACCAGCCTTCCTGGTTGAGAGCTAATTAATCTTTGCCTGGATTAAGCAGACCCGGAGTAAACATTTAGGTTGATAGGATAGATAACCTCTCTAACCTCTTCACATTTCTCTACTTTATTGTTTCCTCTCCATTTTGTAAATATTTGTAAATAAAATTCTGACTTGAGATATAATAAATATTTTATAAAATTATTGTCCAAACATTAATTTTTGCCTTTACAAACCTCAGGCCATTTTAAGTGAGTCTCAGTGCACAATTTTCCAATCATATTTTTATGATCTCTATTCTCTCAACTTGGCCTGAGCCCTGAAAGTGATTCCGTATATGGAATTGGGGAGCGATCTCCAAACAAGAATAAATTTGAGACAAAAAAGAATCAGTAAAATGAGTTCCCCTGTCTGAATCAATTTGTGCTGGCAGGCCAAAGTGAGGAATGATATTCTTTAAGAGCACCTTGGCAACAAAAGCTGCTATGCCTAGGGCACTAGGAAACGCTTCTAGCCATCTGGTCAGCTGATCCACTATGACCAGGCAAAATTTATAATGTCCAGTCTTAGGCATAATAATAAAGTCAATTTGTAAATGTTCAAAGGATATATAAGCCAGAGGACACCCACAAAAAGCTTTGATACAAAAAGCATATTGATTATAGGCTTGGCAAGTGGGGCAGGCTGCACATAATTTAGAGGCTATGGTAGTTATACCATGAGCTAGCCATACCTTTTTAACAGAGTCTACAATATCCTGGGCGCCAAAATGACTGTTGTGAATAGATAAGCATTTTTGGTGACAAAAACTTCTAGGGAGTAGGGGTTTTTCTTCAGATGACACCCATACCTCATTGATCTGTTTTGCTTTCAACTTTTGTTTCCATTTTCCCACTTCCTGTTCATTATAAGAGAGGGATAAATTTGAGTCATTACTAGTTGCCAAAGTTAAAAATCAATTCAGGTCCTTCTAAAGCAGTGAGCTTTGCTGCAGTATCTGCCTGGTGGTTCCCTCTAGAGACAGGTCAGTTCCACCTGTATGGGCAGAGTAATGAACTACAGCTAGGGCTTCAGGTAACTGGAGAGCAGAAAGCACTTCATTAATGATCTCTGCATTTGCAATACATTTTCCAGCTGCGATTAAAAACCCTCTTTGGAGCCATAGCATACCCACCGCATGACATGTTCCAAATTCATATCTAGAACTGTACAGCATTTCAAGGTAATATTTTCATTACCTAACAAGTTTACCTCATACCTAGCAAGTCTTCGATCTGAAAATGCCTGTGTTCTATGCCTTAGCAACAATACCTCAACTTCATGTGGGCACATTATGGTAAATGGACACCCCAATATTAGATTGGCAGATTTAGTTACTAACAAAGCTGTGGCAGCTACACCTCTAAGACATGATGGGGCTCCTGAAGCTACTGGATCCAGCTGGGCTGAATAATAAGCAACTGGACACTGAACGAGTCCTAAAGTTTTAGTTAAAATACCTGAAACTACCCCTATCTGTTAGTGTATACATAAGGTAAATGGCTTTTTGTAATCTGGAATGCTTAGAGCAGGGGCAGACAGGATAGAATCATAGCCTAATAAAGTGATTTATGTCCAACAAGCTTGTAAGACCACTGCAGCAATATGCACTTACCCAATCAGCAGCCTTCAAGCATTTATACTCCCACTCCCTTCACTTATTTTCACTAATAATCTTCCACTTGGCCATCCTCCCATGATCAGTCTTTAAGAGTTATGCTGGGTATAGATCTCATAACAGGTTAGTTATAACTTAACCTGCAACAATTGGCAGGTAAAGCCCTCACCCTTCTCCATCCCTGTATTCTGCCTCCTAGATCATCTTCGTGAAGGTGTACCTCATGAGGTCATTTTGGTGGCCAGCAAGAGCTCCTCCCCGTTTTGTGTTAGATAAGAGTGAGTCATAAAGGATGAACTGGTATATACAGATTTCAGTATGTTTTACAGATTTTATATTATCTTTCCCTGTAAATCCACTTCTCTTCCAAATGTTCCTGAAGCTATCAGGCACACCATTATCTCTCTAGTCACTCAGATCTTGCTGTTATCTTTGACTTCTCATTCCCCTCACCAAATCTCCAAATCAGTTGCCAAATCCAGTTTTTTTCTTTTCATTTTTTTTAAACTTTATTTTCTGTAGTCACACTCTATGGCAGAAGGGAAAGGGGTTAAGTGACTTGTCAAAGGTCACGCAGCTAGGAAATGTCAGAGGTGATATTGGAACCCAAGTCCTCCTAATTGTAGGCCTGGCTATCAACTGTGAAATCTAGCTGCCCTTAAAGGTAGTTGTTTTTTTACTTCCACAACATCTCTCCAATCTTCACCCTTCTCTGCTCCTATAGCCATGACCCTAGTTTATACCCAAATTACTTTTTCACCTGGTTTATTTAAATAGGCTCCTACAGGAGGCAGCTGGGTAGCTCAGTGGATTGAGAGCCAGGCCTAGAGACTAGTTCAAATTTCTGGCCTCAGACACTTTCTAGCTATTAACCTGGGAAAGTCACTTAACCCCCATTGCCTAGCCCTTACTACTCTTCTGCCTTGGAATATAGTATTGATTCTAAGGAGGAAGGTAAGGGTTTAAAAAAAAAAAAAAAGGCTCCTACAATCTCAAATCTCTCCTCATTGCAACCCATATTCCATTGGCCAAAAGTGATTTTCTTAAGGTATAAATCCAATCAGTAAAATTCTAGTGGCTCCTATGACTCTAGATCAAGTACTATTTTATCTTCATCTCATTCCTTTTAAATTTCTTTTTGGTTTAAGTTTGGGAATATACATAATTACTAGTACTGGAATTTTCTCTCTCTTAATGGGGTATGTTTGGAGACCATTCATCTAGACAGCAACTCTTATACTTACCTCCACCTCTTAAAATCTCTTGTTTCTGTCAAGACTCAGCTCAAATACTAAGCTTTCCTTTTATCTATCCTTTGTGTATTCCACAGATGTCTAATAATATACTTCTATATACTAATTATATACTCTCATTAGAATGTAAGCTTCTAGAGGGGCAGGTCCTTTTATGTTTTCCCCTTTGAACTGCCAAGCACTTTGCCCAGTACTTGACACAAAAGCCATTAATAAATACTTGTAGCCTGATAGATTTAACTCTTCAGTTTTACAGTGGAGGTAAATAAGTTTTGATAGAGGGAAAGTAATTAGTCTTTACAGAGAAGAAGGCTTATTCAGCTTTTACTGAAACTAAGGTTGAGTTTTAGGTGTAGTCAGATGGAATCCAAATATCAGACTCATCATCAAAGCTGGAATGGAACACAAAACAGTTGCAGATCTTCATCTTTTGAGGGAATTTCCTCATTTGTCAGTTCCCTTCACTCATGAAATCACCAGTTGAGAACAACTCAAAGCAAAAAAGGTATGTGTGTGTGTTTGATGCCACATTCTTTTTTTTTTTTTTTTAAGAATTTAAGTTTATTTACTTATTTATTTAGTTTAGAATATTTTTCCATGGTTCCATAAATCATGTTCTTTCCCTCTCCTCCTTCCACCACTCCCCTCCCATAGCCAACAAGGAATTCCACTGCGTTTTACATGTGTCATTGATCAAGACCTATTTCCATATTATTAATATTAGTACTAGGGTGACCATTTAGAGTCTACATCCCCAAAACCCATTTGATCAAGCAGTTGTTTTTCTTCTGTGTTTCAACTCCCACAGTTCTTTCTCTGGATGTAGATAGTGTTCTTTCTCATAAGTCTCTCAGAATTGTCTTGGGTCATTGCATTGCTGCTAGTAGAGAAGTCCATTACATTCTATTGTGTCACACTGTATTGGTCTCTGTGTATAATGTTCTCCTGGTTCTGCTTCTTTCGCTCTACATCAAATCCTGGAGGTAGTTCCAGTTCACATGGAATCCCTCCAGTTCATTATTCCTTTTAGCACCATAATATTCCATCACCAACAGATACCATGATTTGTTCAGCCATTGTCAATCGAAGGGCATCCCCTCATTTTCTAATTTTTTGCCACCATAAAGATTGCAGCTATAAATATTTTTGTACAAGTCTTTTTCCTTATTATCTCTTTGGGGTACAAACCCAGCAGTGGTATGGCTGGATTAAAGGGTAGAAAGTCTTTTAATGCCCTTTGGGCATAGTTCCAAATTGCCTTCCAGAATGGTTGGATAAATTTACAACTCCACCAGGAGTGTATTAATGTCCCACTTTTGCCACATCCCCTGCAACATATATTACTTTCCTTTGCTGTCATTAGCCAATCTGCTAGGTGTGAGGTGGTACTACAGAGTTCTTTTGATTTGCATTTCTCTAATTATAAGAGATTTGGAACACCTTTTCATGTGCTTATTGATAGTTTTGATTTCTTTACCTGAAAATTGCCCATTTGTGTCCCTTGCCCATCTATCAATTGGGGAATGGCTTGATTTTTTTTGTACAATTGATTTAGCTCCTTTTAAATTTGAGTAATTAGACCTTTGTCAGAAGTTTTTGTTATAAAGATTTTTTCCCAATTTGTTGCTTCCCTTCTAATTTTGGTTGTATTGGTTTTGTTTAGACAAAATCAATTTAATGGTATCAAAATTATTCATTTTACATTTTGTAATATTCTCTATCTCTTGGTTAGTCTTAAAATCTTTCCTTTCACATAGATCTGACAGGTAAACTATTCTGTGTTCACCTAATTTACTTATAGTTTCCTTCTTTATATCTAAGTCATTCACCCATCCTGAATTTACCTTGGTGTAGGGTGTGAGATGTTAATATAAACTTAATCTCTTCCATACTGTTTTCCAATTTTCCCAGCAGTTTTTGTCAAATATTGGGTTTTTCTCTCCAAAGCTGGGATCTTTGGGTTTATCATACACTATCTTGCTGATGTCACTTACCCCAAGTCTATTCCACTGATCCTCCTTTCTGTCTCTTAGCTAGTACCATATTGTTTTGATGACCACTGCTTTACAGTACAGGTTAAGATCTGGTGCTGCTAGGCCCCCATCCATCAAATTTTTTTTCATTATTTTCCTTGATATTCTTGATTTTTTTGTTCCTCCAAATGAACTTTGTTATAATTTTTTCTAATTCAGTAAAAAAGTTTCTTGGTAGTTTGAAACAGGTATGGCATTGAATAAGTAAATTAATTTGGGTAGGATTGTCATTTTTATTATGTAAGCTCGTTCTATCCATGAGCAATTAAGGTTTTCCTGATTGTTTAGATCTACTTTTAACTGTGTGGAAAGTATTTTGTAATTGTATTCATATAGTTCCTGTGTTTGTTTGGCAAATAGATTCCTAAATATTTTATATTATCTAGGGTGATTTTAAATGGAATTTCTTTTTCTAACTCTTTTTTTAAAAATAATTTTTATTTTTTAGAAAAGTTATCCATGGTTACATGATTTATGTTCTTACTTTCCCCTTCACCTCCTCCCCCCCCCCCCCCGTT